>NC_137786.1:56270500-56464602 GCF_963383645.1 Muscardinus avellanarius | reverse complement strand
TCTACCTATATTTTTCCTATCTCTAACCTCCTCCATATCCAAAGGAGTTATGACTAATATATCTAAATAATTCCATGGTTAAGGTGTTGGGATACAGTTAACCCTTATTTTATTTAGAAATCAAAGACCCCAAGATTTTTGACCCTAAGCACCAGAATCTAATTGAATAACCTAATTATTGTTTTAAAAGTCCCATAGTCTCATGGGCTTTAGAAATGAGTATTAGATATTTTCATGACTCTAAGTGCTAAGAACTCAGGAGGTAGTTTTATTTTCTCTGGGATACTTTGCCTTTGTTAAATACTATCCTGCACAAGGTCTAGACATCTAGACATCTGGACGTAGTAATGTGGCTAAGACAGTCTCTGACTCAAGTAACAGGAAACAAACCTATATACAGTGAAAATAATCATAACCATTTACTAAGTGTCTATTATATGATGGGAACCATGCTGTGTATTATATTTTACTAGACCTCAGAAACTTCTAGAAGGGTAGGTAATCCCATTTGATTTGATAAAATGAGACTAAGAGTAGCTAAATAACTTACCTGTGATCTCATAGTCAATTTCTAAGAGACAAAGCTATAAATCTGCTTCTGTGTTTATACAATGTCAAAATCCACTCTCACTCTGCTATTATCAAACTACCAAACAATAGAAGCTCAATAATGGAACCATACTCAACACGGAGGAGCAAAGAGAAAATAAGCGTTCGATTTGTCTTAAGGAAAAACATTATGAAGAACATGATATCCAAACTGGTCCAAATGAGCAAAATTTGCCAAGATGAATGATAGAAAAAGGACTCCAAAGAAAAACAACAATATAAAAATGGTATGGTAAAGGAGTTTGCCCATATTTAAGTGTCAAAGGATAGAGGATTATAGCAGAATGGAGGGAAATAAGAAAGAAAAGTTGAGATATTGTTCAGGAGTTTAAAAGTTTTCATCACAAACTTTTCATGTAGAAAATCACTAAGGTATGGCCACCCTGTCATGATTACATCTTAATCTGAAGAGCCAGGATCCAAATATAGGTATACTTAGTTGAGTTATTAACCTTTCCATTCAATTATCACTTACAAAGGAATAGAGAACTCATTTTAAAATTATATCAACATAAAAATCAAGCTATCCTTAATATGATCATTCTAACAAGAAATATCAAGTTATCATAAAATTTTTAAAATAATCATTATCTCAACAGAAAAAAATCTGTTGATAAAAGAGTTTCATATTTTCACAATAACATTATTTATCTCTAATAATAAAGCATTTTAACTATACAAGTGCATTTTATTATTGCTGATTAAAAATGAGTTGGCTGAATGTTTTCTTGTTAGAGCAAATGTTTTCTCAGCCATTTAGGCCACACTCTCCAAAGACTCCTCATCTCTATTATCTTTGCCCTCAACACAGTTATTAGTAACTCCATTACAACTACCAATTAGTAGTGAAGAAATAAAGGACAGCTTCTCAGATGAGCTCCTGAGCTTTGTTTGAAGAGTTTTCATTTAACTTTGGGTTTCCAGTGAACAGATTTCAAACATATTCCAAAAATGGTCCATATCTTTTATTTCTCTTCTTTAATTGACATTACATTTAATGTTCAGTTTAATAACTTACATTATGAAAATTTTAAAAGAAATGCCTGTAAAAGACATTGTAAAATATTTTAAAAGCAAGATTTAAGCTATCTATGTGCATGGGTCTTTAAGAGGAGGAGCCATTATTCATTCCCATCACTTTTATACTTGAGATTCAAAATCTCCAGCGTTTCCAAAGAAGAGTTTTATAGAATTCATTTATAAGTTACTATTTGTTCTCAGCTTTCTTCATTAACTCTAAAAATTTGCCAAGTGATTATCAGAAGAAGCATGGATATTTTATATTCCCTTTAAAATCATTTTAATTAGTTAAACATTATTTTCTTAAGTCAATGACAATCATACTGGACTCCACAAAACCCAAAAGGAATCTCGAAGAATTATCTTTTGCTTTAAAAAAAAAGATAATTCTTCGAGATTCCTTTTGGGTTTGTGGTTTCCAAGCTCGAGAGACATTTATTTCTAGAGGTGATGTTTAGAAAGTTTATCAAACCAACTATCCTTGTTTTCAGGACAATAAAATGGAAAATTCATGCTCTGTATAGGTATTATAAATTTTCTTAGTATTTACACGTGTATTTTAATGGTGACATTTCTGCAAGGTAGATCTTGTAGAATGCCAACATAAACATTATCAGAACCTAAGCAGTTTCAGGAGAAAAAAAAAAACACCAGTTAGAAAAGATACTCCAAAACAGAGTAGGACCATCAGAAAACTCTTAAGAAAGTTTGAGTAAAAATCCAAAACTATGACAAAAGTTTTCAAGACATAGTCCAAGTTCTTTTCTTGCTCAGAAATTTTGATCTACCAAACATTGCTTCATATACTTTAGCCATGACCTAAGGTTTGGATATGCATGTATTTCTTTTAGCAAGGCATCAATGGATATTAATGGGTAGATAGTATATATGTGCACTGAAATATGTGCATATAATAGTATGTTTATAAATTAGCTGCAATATATAGCAAACATGTAAAGTCTTATTTGAACAGACACATTAAATCAATGGAGGCTGTTTTCTCAGTCAAAAAGTTTTCACAAAATATTCAGGGATTTTTCAATCTATGAGCTTGGTTCTTCAAATAACTTAGTTCTATTGAATCTTGATTTTATATGTTTTCAGTCTCTTATTGGTCACAAAATTTGTGTGTGTGTGTGTGTGTGTGTGTGTTTGTGTGTGTGTGTGTGTGTGAGAGAGAGAGAGAGAGAGAGAGAGAGAGAGAGAGAGAGAGAGTTTTTTATGTGTATGTATATTTCTCTTTTTCCAAATGCTAAGATATCCAATTTGATGTCTTATAAGTCTAAATAAATTCTTAGACTAAGCTAGCCAAATCAGTTGCCAGTTCTAAATGTTGGCGAGAATACCAGAATAAACACTCTTTTGCTTGTGAAAATTGCCCTGGGGTTATTAGTCAGACCTGCTTTGGGTTTTGGCTTGGTTCTTTTCAGAGCACCTTGAGAAAGGTCCACACTTCATGGGGGAAAAAGAATTTTCAGAAACATCTATTTCTAAAAACATTAAGAATCATTTATATTCAGAAAATGGGTGATTGTTTACCTGTTGTGAACCACTTGTACAGAATAGAAAATATAAAGCTAAAAATTTGTCCATCCAAATCTTCCTTGAGCATCTGTTCTCAGTGTGAGGATACAGATGAAATGAATATATTTTCTCACGTCTAAGTGCCAAAATCTACTGGTAGAAACAGACATATAAATAGATAAATATAGTACCATGTAAGACAAGCTATAAAGATACACAAACACAGGGATGTGGAAACCTAAGGAGAAGAGGATTTTATGTGAATGTGTGTGTTGTTCTTTCTCATCAATGAAGGCAAAACAAAAAATTTCTAAATGTGCATCTGTAGGTACCCCATGGAGCCGAGGGCTTCCTTGTATCGCAACTGAATAAGGTGGTGATTACATAAGTACCATTACCTGCCTGTGTTGAGCTTCAACTATTTCTAGCACATTGCTGAGGAGGGAGGCTTCTCGGTGGCTGTGCCAAGGAAACTGTTGGAAGTTGCCAGTCATTTTAGAGAAATACCACAGAGTTCTGAATGCCAGATGGCTACTGATGAAAGTGATGAAGGTTCATGCTTGAAAATGAAGTCCAATTCCATATTTGGTCCTTCTTTCCTTCTTTCTCTTTTGAATGCATAAAAGAGCACAAACTCAGCCTTCTTCTCCTCTTGCCCTACAAAATCCCCATTATCCTTTCTTTTTAAAATAAAGTCCTGGATACATGGAGTTAAATTAAACCCACTTTATTTGCAAAGCTTCAAAGGCCCCTGGGTCTGTTTTTTGCTGAGCCAGGCCTTTTCTCTCTTACCTCTTCTTATTCCTGACTGCCAGAAACGACATTCAATGAAAGCCACTTAGGGTCTGCCTGCTCATGACTACAGCTTCTGTGCAGTGATTTTTTCCCCATCATTTCTACATCACATGGAAAAGGATGAAAAGAAGTGTCCCGCTGGAAATGTTTCATGATGGCCTTGCCTTGTGGAAGAAGTTTACCTCTCCCCTTTTGAGCACATTCCTCAAAACCACAATTTCTTGACCACTTTTCTTTCTCTGGCCAATGCATAATTATCTGGCTAAATGCTTTTTCTTCATTCTAGATGTCCTACATGGAGGGGACCCCACTTGAATAACCACCCTGGTCTGTCTCTTCACTTTTCTCACTCCCCACCAAAGTAATGAAGTAGTAATGGGAAAAATAATTTGAGACTTCTTTTTGAAGCATTTTGCTTCTATGTTAGTCAGCTTTCCATTGCTATAACAAAGTACTTGAGATAAACAATGTAAAAAGAGGAAAATACTGTGTTGGCTTATGGCTTCACTTGGCTCTGTTGGGCCTGTGCTGGCACAAGTACATCTTGGTGAGAGTGTGTGGCATAAGAGTCCTCAAAGTAGCTCGGAAGCAAAGAGTGTGGAAGGGGCCAGAGTCACAATATCCAATTCAAAACCACAGCCCCAGTGATGTAATCTCCTGCCACTATGCCTCATCTCCTAAAGGTTTCACCATCTCCCAGTAGAGTCACAGGCTGGAGAACAAGACTTTAACACATGGGCTTTCGGAGGACACTAATCCAAACCACAGCAGAGGTAAAGCCACCATTGTCTCTCCTCTTAGAGCAGAAAAGGTGAGTCTGGTGATGCTGAGCTCAGCATCAGGAGGCCACCTTATCTGCATTTATACAACCATCCTCCAAACTAAGGCTTTATCATAGGAAAAGTGACATTTTGATTCTTTATTACTGAGTCCTCTCAAAGACCTCCTGCAGGTAAGAAGTAATGAGTTTCTTCACTCTCTAGAAGATTCTCAGCAGACAGAAAACATTATAATCCTTTCTGTTATTTGGCTTTATGGCATAGGTGTCCTCACCATGAGAAAGGGAAATGACAGTGTATTTCTCAATCTATCTTGAGGGCAATATGAAGGGCCTGAGATAGGACATAACAAATTAGAAGAGCTCTACATTTTTATTACTTTAACTTGAATTTTGTCCTTGAGGATAACAAAATAAAAAAAGACATTTTGATATTTAAATATTCTGAGCTGGGCATGGTGGTACACACTTGTAATCCCAGCATTTGGGAGGCTGAGACAGGAGGATTCAAGTTCATGGACAGCCTCAGTTACATAGTGAGGCCCTTTCCAACTCAGTGAGATCCTGTTTCAAACTAGGGTTGGGGGTGTAGCTCAGAGGTAGGATGCCCCTGGGTTCCATCCCCAGTACCAATGAAAATAAATAAATAAATAAATAAATAAATAAATAAATAAATATTCTGAATGTGTAAGTGTCTTGGGTCACTCCTTTCACTCCACCTATCTTGTCCTCAAAACTGGATTGTCAAAACTTCTTTCTAATCTCTCCCTGCTGTACTGCTTACTTTTCCACTTACTTAAGGGCATTAGAATTAAAGAATGAATGAATGAATATGTCATTATGAATGAGAAGACTACCCTTTGCTTGCTCATCCGTAAAGAGATGAAACTTTCTCTGTTGCTTGTTATAGTCAGATATAGAATGTCACTTGAGGAGCTCAGAGTTAATACAGTTAAGTCTTAACTGTTATCATTTCATCAATAGATACACACTGTGATGGGTTTATCTGGGTGGTAACTTAGGTCAGTGGAGCATGGCTGGAGAAGTGAGCCCTGGGCATGTGGTCTTAGGGAATGTGCCTATGCCTTTGAATCCCCTTGCTTATTTGCTTTCTCTGTTTCTGGTCCCCATGATGTTAGTCAGTTTCTCTCTCTCTCTCTTTCCTACTGCCATGCCTTGAGATCCACAGACCCCAGCCTCACATGAGCTGAAAACAGTATCTCCAAGAAACTGTGAGCAAATAAATATTCCTTCCCATAAGTTGTGTGTTCATGTCTTTTGGATTATAGTAGTAAGAATGTTGACTGAGATACTCCTTTTTGCAGTTACTTTTCCTCTACCACCTTTATCCCCACTGAAATGTTCAGGGGCAGCAAGCATCCAGAAACTTCCACCAAATAACTAACCAAAATGTGAGAAATAAAGCAACTCAGGATGTGTGGCTTGATTGTGATCACCCTGAATTTTGCTTTACATTGCCTTAAACTTTGAGGTGAGCATAAGGTCTATACCATTTAGAGCTCAGAGCCTTTTGATTCAGGTTAGGTAGCTCTGATGACTAGCCTGAGTCCCATCTCTACCAGCACAGGATGGTGAAAAGGGCAGGATTCCAGGCAATTCAGAAGAACAGAACCTGAGCTTGGCTTGAAAAGGCCTGAGGAAAGCAATTTTGATGCCGGGATAATCACCCCCGTTGCTTGCAAAGCTTGCCAGTGGAAACCTGTCCCAGAGGTTCCAAGCTTAGAAAGTACAGTGATTGAAGCTCCATCCAGAATGAGGGTAGTGAGGCAATTAAGCAGGAGAACAAGTGGGGCCTTTGCCTGGAGCAACTTCTGTTCCATCAATTGAGGGAATTTACTTGCCCTCAAAGGAAAGCTATTTCAGCACCTGGCACCAGAATTCCCAATATATGAGCTTTGCAGTCTCCTTTGATCTGTACTCACTAGTTCCTGGATTATCAGGCAGCAACCAGGAGAAGGAACATGTTCTCTAGCTGCATTTGGCCCGTGGCCTATGAACAGCTCTGAGAGCTGCAGCCTCCGCATGGGGGCTTCTTTGTGCATAGATTTACTCATTGAGGCTCCTTTCCAAAAATCCAGTTGGACAGAATTTAGTCACCTCTAATGTCTGAATATATCTATGCCATAGGTTTCTTCCACCTTTTCATGACTTTCATCTCCCAACCCTGCAATGACCCCAGTGATATGGTGCCACCCAAAGAGGCCCAAGGTACTACTTTTTAGAGGATGGAGACTTTGAGTTAAAAACATTCTGGCTTTAAATCTCAGTTGTGTAATTTGGAGAAGTGCTTTCACTTATGCAAATCCTAATTTATAGGTTTGTTATTAGGACCAAATGAAACATTTTATGTCACAGATCAGAACATTTGCATAGGGTAGGTACACAATAAGTAATCTCTCCCTTCCTCATCCCTCTGCCCCCTGCAGATCTGTTCTAGACCAGTTATCAAAGTGGCACACTTCTCAGAACCAGTGGTTAAACTTCCAAGAGTTATGTGAGCTTGTTGGCATCATGTTGGTTGCTTGAGACTGGCCATGGAGGGAGCATTCAGGTTTCAGAAAACAGCACCCAGTGTAAATCAGGGCTTCTGCCCACCACTCTAAGGTATGGCTTGTTGGCATACCATCAGGTTGTTTTAAGCTGTGATCAATGATGTTCCCAGTAACTTCACCTGGAAACTTTTAGAAATGCAAACTAATTACTTTCTCCCAAGATCTATTGAATCAAATAAGACCCCCAAATTTGTTTTAACAAATTTTAGTGAAAGTGTGCTAGGCATGTTCGGTGACTACCAAGGAGATTAGTGTGGTTGGAGTGAAGTGAGGCTGAAAGAGTGATGAGAGATGCGGCTGCAGAGGGATGGGTGGGGTGGGGAGTGTCAAGGGGAGCACTGCCAAGCACCAAGAAGGTTTTGCCTTCTGTTTCAAATGATAAGGCAAATACAATGTCATTTAAATTTCATGTAAAGTGTGTTTGACAAGTATGTTCAGGATAGATTCTAGGTCCAAAGGTAGGAAGAGAAGAGAGTGTCTAGGCCAAGATGATAGAAATATACATGGTTAGAAGTGGTTGGATCCCAGATACATTTGGAGATAGAATCAGTAGGGTTCGTTGATAGTTCAGATGTGAAAGGTAAGAAAAGGAGAAGAGCCAGGGGTGGCTGAAAAGTCCTTTAGCCTGAGAAAATAGAAAAGACAGATTCTTAATAAGATACAAAGAGAAAGTGCTGATGGAAGATGGAAGGTTGGTGATTAGATCAGTCTATTTATGCACATGGAGTTTGAGAAGTTTGTTAGAAATGAAGAGGAAATGGCATGGAGGCCAGTGGTATGAGTTTAAAGTCTGGGGAGAGGTTGAGCTGAAGATTTAATTTGGGACATCACCAGTTTCCAGTTTCATAAGATAGCTCAGTAAATGAATGGAAACGGTGAGAGGTAGATCCTGATTCTGGAAAGCATGGACATTTGGGAAATGTATAAAAATCATCAAAGAATACAGAGAAAGATAAACTAAGGAACGTTAGTCCGATCCCTATGAAAAGAACTCAGAAGGCTGCACCACTTTATTTACACATGGTTTCCTGGGGCCCCTGCATGTCCTTTTCATCCATCAGTGCACAGTGTAGTGCCCACTCTGACCTTCTAAGTTAAGCCCTGGATTCTGGAGGCAGGGCTGAGTTTCCTGTGAAGTGTGACCACTGAGCCAATCTGTTTTGCCTTCGCCCACTAGGATACTGCAGGTCTCTTCTTCCAGGAAGTAGAAGAGTCATTGCCTCCAAACTAAATCATAGTTATCCACTAGCCCTGCAGACCACTCTGAAATGAGCCTGTGTTTGTAAGTTTTTGTTCTATCAAAAAGAACATGTAATTATCTTTAAAATATAACTCATCTTTAACATAAGCTAGAACAGTCAAACCTCCTTCACCCCAAAGTGCTTTAACAAGGACCATTTATTAAATTACCTCTTTAAGCTTCTAAGAGTCCATGACTCATTCGAGCAAGTGAGGAGAAAAGACAAAACATTCGTATCCCGCTGGAAAAATATTGTGGCTATTGGCACTAAAACAAAAATAACACTATGATAAAGGCATTGTATTTCCCAAATCAATTTTATACCTCATCTTTTTCTTTAGAAATCTTCCTGCATCTGGGACTTCATGAGTTATGAGCATTTTTTTACCTACACAGTGTGGCCTTGGACAGGTTTCTCTCTCCAGTTGCCGGTTCCCTCCTCAGTAAAATGGAGATAATTAGACCTTCACAGTAATATGTGTCTGGGAGAAGCACCCAACACAATGTCTGATATTCAGTAACTCTCTTTCATTTTCATTAAAATGAACATGACCTTGAATAACTAGAGTGGGTGACCGCACTACAAGGTCTGCTACCAACTGTCGTGTGTCCCATCCCTACCTCCAGCTCCTACCCAGTCCATGAGGCAATACAAAATGTTCTTGGGATCTTATTTTTGACAAAGAATGGTGTTATAACTTGGTTGTTGATTTGTGGAAAATATTAGGACATAGCCTCATCAAAGTATCTGTGAAAGAAAGAAAAGTGACTTTTTAGAAATAATTGCAGCTGGGCATGGTGTAGCACGCTTGTAATCCCAGTACTGGGAAGGCTGAGACAGGAGGAACACAGATTTGCAGCCAGCCTCAGCTACTTAGTGAAGTCTTTTACATCTTGCTGGGACCCTGTTTCAAAATATAAACAAAATAGGGCTGGGGGTGTGACTCAGAGGTCGGATGCCTCGAGTTTAATCCCCAGTAGCGCACACAGAAAAATTACAAAGTGGTAGACAAAGCAGCCATCACCAACCTTAACCTTAATTATGAAGCCCTTCCTGGAGAGATAAGTGGAAATTTTCTATTTTACACATTACTTGGGAGTTTTTCTAAACATGTAAGACATAATTAAAATGTACGGGTCAAAAGTCATTTGAAGTACTCATCTCTGTGGTCCATAGGAAAGCTTAATAACAACCAGGGAAAACACTTTTTGAATAATATGGAGTCAAGCTGAGGGAAGCAACACTAGCTCAAGGAAGAAGCCAATAGAATAGCCTCCAAGATGATGGTCAGAGAACTCGTGCTGAGCCTTCCATGGATAGACAAAACTCAGCATTGTGAACCAATGCACTTTCCCAAAGTAGTCACTTCCCTGCTTTCTTAGGCTTCCCCATGCAATATCTTTTTTTTTAAATTAATTTTCCCGATTTTATGCTTTTATTGGTGCATTATAGTCTCACATAATGATGTAAATCATGTTGACAATAACATACATGGACACAGTTCTTGGTGCCCCCCCATTTCCCTCTCTCCCCAATACAGAGAATTCAAATTGATGTTGGTATATATTCACATGTATACACATAGTCTATGGCAGTATTTCCATTAATGAACCTCAGTCTTCCTCCTCCCTTACCCTTATATATCTCCTACTTGGCTCCCCTGATATTTCTCCTCTATTATCTGCAATCTCTCATGTATCCTAATTACTCTATCCTGGACATATTAAAGAAAACATATGGGCCTTCACTCTCCGAGATTGGCTGTCACATAGCATAATGTTCTTGACTCTTACTGTACTCTGGCTCCTTCTACGTGACAAATACCATAGAAAACAAGAAGCAAGAACACAGTGTGGCCACTGTCTTCTGGAAAATACCAGAAAATTACCAGCTCTGAAGAAATTGCTTCTTCACCATCTCCTCTCACCACGCTCTCCTGCCTTAGCTTCCTGCAGCCCCTGCCTCTTTTCTGGTAGATTCTTTCCATTTCCTCAGTGGGTTCCTCTGCCTCGAAAAGTGAGGTCCTCTCTTCTTTTCTCATATTCCATCTCAGATTCCCCACCCCAGGCACAGAGAGGCACCTGGATCTGTGAGATCAGAAGGTGACTTAGAAATGTGCTGAGATCTCGGGAGATGGCACTGGACCCAGGACAGGGGACATGTAGGAGGACAGCAGTAACAGAAGTGAAGAGAGGACCCTTGTTTGAACTTTCAGTTGTGGAGAAAAGAGCCATTTTCCCCCCATTATTCTGATGGGAATCCTTTATAGGTTGAGGAATACTCAAGTCTTTATTTCTCACAACCTTTTAATGACCATTTCCACCTCAATAAACCACAAAGAACTCATAATAAAAATGTCTAAAATCATGTTATTCATTTCCCAACTTCAAACATACTTTTCACTCTATTTTCTACACTTCCTTATAGAGTCACAATCTATCCAGTTATCCAAGGTAAAGATATGTATTCAATCTCTCCCAGTCACACCCCAAATACAATCAAATGTCCTTTATATATCACATTCTAAATATTTATGGATATATCATAGCTCTGTAGCTCAAAGTAACAAGAATTTCTAAAGGCTCCCCTGATCTGGCCCCAAGATATCCTTAGTGATTAATTCAGGATACATGCGACCTCCTGGGGGCATTTTGCAAGAAAAGCCCTAGAGATCTGTCACCCTTCTGACCACAAGTCTTTTTTTTTTTTTTTCCTAGTGATTAAGTTTTACCCCTATAGTAAAGTGCTAGACTTTTTCCCTGAAATTTTACATTCTTACCACCACCACCTCCTAGCTACTACTCCTTTGGTATCTAATTAATTCTTAAAAAGTATAGGATTTGTGCCTTTTCTAGGCCAATGCCATTCCTGTCTATTTGCTATGATGAAGAGGCCCACGGAAGGTCAGAAGAAGATTGTAGCGTCATGACTATGACAAGTTGTCCACAGAGAAGTTTCTAGTGCCAAGGAAAGACAACGGCTCTCTGTACCCTAGGAGGATACCATCACAGAAGAGCTGTTGATGTTGATGTCAATTAGGGAAAAAGAAGAAAGGTTTATTAGGCATTCCCTAAGTCTTTTGAAGTCTTAGGAGTCTAATTCCTACTTGAGGCTTCTGAAGAAATAAAAAGATGGAATAAGCAGGGTTTGGGAGAAAGGAAAGATTCAGCAAAGGTACATCCCGAAACCCATCAACAAAAAGAAAACCAGGAAAGGAATGCCAATTCTCATGAAGTAAAGACATCACTTCATGGTATTGAATTCCTCCATGAATATATAATGAATCTACTCTAAAAACAAAGAAAGATGCAAATAAGATAACCATGATCGTTACTTCCTTAGAGCACAGAAGGAGATGAAGATCAGGCAAAAAGTACATACCGGACAATGCCATCAGAAACGTAATGAGCTTGACAGGAAATGGTGGAAAGGTGCTTATGTTTGGACATGTGAATAGGCTGAGAATCAGATTTAGGAAAGAGTAAAGAACATCTTGCTGGGGGAAAGGAAATCTGGGTTGGAACCAGTAAGTTGGAGTTGGTCAGCTTGCAGAGAGGAAATACGGAATGGGAGAATCACAGAAGAATGATATATAAGCAAAAACCCAGAAATGGTCTAGTTCATATAAGCCTCCAAAATAAGTTCATATAAGCCTCCAAAATAAGTCTATCCTAACTTGGGTAATATTCAGACATAAAATGATTAGTTAGGAGACCAAGAAAAAAAAAAAGCAAGATTGAAGCTTTGAAAGTTCATACTAAACACATGAAAAAATGTAGGCTTTGTCATGTACGGTGTCTTAGAAATCTCTCTGTAGTGGGAAAAATATATTCCAAGGGAAAAGCCTGGGGGGAATGGTTGTTCACTTGGAAGTTTATTGCAATAATTCAGAGGAGAAATTATGGTTGCTCTTATTAGGAGACAAATGACAGGAAAGTAAATAGGTGATTGTGTTAAAATATTTAGTCATTAAGATCAATAAGAATTGATGCTTACATGTGAAATCTGAGGAGAAAAAAGAAATTAAAGATGGCTCCAGGTGTCTGCCATTAGCAATTTGTTGGATTGAAATATCATTTCTTGCAATACAAAACTAGAGAGAAGCAGATTTGGGAAACAAGAGCAAAGAAGAGTAATGAAACTGAATTTCTAATGCATTGAATTCTAGATTTTTGCAACACATTCAAGGGGGAATATACATTAGGCAGTTAAGTATGGAGGTCAGAGGAGAGATTTGGACAGGAGGAAAAGATCTGAGTCATGGGCAGGGCGTGGTTGTGCACGCTTGTAATTCCCGCACTTGGAAGGCTGAGACAGGATGATCACACAGGTTCGAAGCCAGCCTCAGCTACTTAGGGAGGCTCTAGGCAACTTAGTAAGACCCTGTTTCCAAATAAAGTATAAAATAGGTCTGGGAGTATAGCCCAAAGAAAGCCCCTGGGTTCCACCACCAGTACCACACACACAAAAAAAAGATTTGAGTCAAGGTCATGTAATATGATCACAGGAGTAGATGACATCTACCACAAAGAATGTGGAGTCATACATAAAAGCTGAGATTAGAATAGGACCTGAGCCTTGTGAAGCTTATAATAATACACTGAAGTTTTCAAAGGTGGAACTTACATATGAAGATGTATGATGTTCAAAACACACCACAAGAAAAAAGTAAGATGAAGAGCAATAGCTGGATATAGTGGTACATGCCTATAATCCCAGTACAGGAGGATCACAGGTTAGAAGCCAGCCTCAACATCTTAGTGAGTACCTCAGCAACTTAGAGTGATGCTATTATCAAATAAAAAATAAAATAGGGTTGGGGGTGAAGCCCAAAGGTAGAAGGCCTCTAGTTTCCATCCCTAGTATCACCAAAAACAAAAAAGAAAGCAAAAAAGAAAAGGAGCAATACATGTGGTATGATCCCATTGTAGTTTCTTACAATTCAATCTGAATAAAATATTTCTGCAAGAATATACAAGAGATTTCCAAAAGAAGTCCTAAAGAAAGTAAGATTGGAGAATTATAGAAAGAAGACCGTACCACTTAACCTACCTCCAGTGTGAATGGAATATTTTTACCTCAAGTGGGCTTAACATTTGTATATTTTTAAGTTAATTCAAAAGAGAAAGATTGATCAAGAGTGTTAATGATGAGGACAAATAAAGCAAAATCAAAACAAAAACTTTTCCTTAGTTTTTCATCAAAGAAGTCGTTAGTGAGTTGGTGGAAGCCTTCTGAGTGGAGCAATGGAGCTGAACTTGTAAATTTTGCAATAAAATAGGAAAAGAATGAAATAAATTTGTGTAAATAACTCATCCTAAAAAAATTGGTTGTGAAATGATGGGAAAACACAGGGCAGTTACAGAAAAGCACATCGTTGAGGAAAGAAATTCTGCTTATTTTGAAGAGTTTGCAGCACATTAACGTCTGGACAAAATTCACCTCTTTATGGAGAAGGCTTCTGCAGGAGCAGGGAGGAAAAAAGGGACTCACAGAAGACATCTTAGAGGAGGAGGAAGGGATGAGACTGGGAGAAAACAGAAATTAACTTGGACAGAAGGAGAAATTCCTTTCTCTCTGCAAAAGAAGGTAGAAAGAAAGGGGTTAGATCCCGAAGGTACCCTATGGGGCTAGAGCATAATATCCAGCAAAGACTTAGGTTTCAGAAATCTCCGGTGCAATGAAATTCCAATCAAACTTCATGTTGCAGCTAGAAGCAGAGCAGAGTGTTGCTAGGGATGTTTATGATGAAAATATATATATATATATATATATATATATATATATATATATATATTTCTCTTTTTAATGCTTGTCTCCTGCAAAGCAAGCTCATGTGCCAGTTAAAGATCTGATGCACAACTGGTGCTTTTGAAGTGGGTATCATATATATCTGGATATATTAAATAACTTTTAAATTGTACTTCCTTCTTTATTACACCCAAGAATCTATGCACTATGGTAACCTCAATTAATCTTATGGGTAATGTTATGAGTTTCTTAAGGGCATGGTTTATGTCTTATTTATCTTTATGTGCTTTAGCACAGGGCTCAGTACAGAGTCAATAAATATTTAGTAAATAAATTAATGTAATTCTCAAAGAAGTTTGATGTTTTATTCTGACATTTATTACCACCAAAAATGCTCACATGTTGTTATATGCATATATAAATCACAATACAGATTTTATTTCTTAAAGCTTCAAAAGAAGCAATTTTAAGCAAGGAAGGTAGAAGCTACAGAAGCTCTTAACAGTGAAGGCACAGCCATGTATATTTATTCCATATTGCTCACCCCAACATTAGCCAGACTTCAAAGTAATAGCAGGCTTTAATGCATCTTCACACCTCAAAAAAAAGGTTTCACTTCAAGTCAGCCTGCTGTGCACAATTATGGGAGAGAAATCTCAAGGACTAACCAGCTGATGAAGCACATTCTCCAGTACAGCAAAAGATGTTTACCAAGATAGTCATTGGCCAGAGCTGCATGGCACAAATTCAACTGGTCCTTTAGTTTAGAAATTACGCTTCCTGGGTAGCAGCCTCTTCTGAAGGACCAGCTCGCCCTCAGGCATTGAGGAGATGTGGAGCTTTGTCTATCTAAATAACTCACTTCATAATTTTCTTTCTCTTTCTTTTCTATAATTACAAGTCACTACCAGCTGAGGGTTATTTACCAGTCTGTATGAAAGGAGTTAAATTTTGAGCTAACAGATTGGAAATGCGTCCATGTTACATGACTTGCTCTCCCCACCCGCACACAAAATGGTAACCTAGAAAAGAGCCAAGAATTTTAAACACATCACCTCTAATTAGCAGCCTCCCTAAATGGGCCCCATTTGACCGAGGTAAGGCTGACTGACCAGAATGCTGGTAGCAGTCTGCACTCTGATGTTACTCCATAAGAAGACTTTTCCAGAAGTATTACATTTATTTTCAAAAGTAAATCAATACGCCGGTCCTCTACATGAGCACTCTCAGCATAAATTATAGATGCTGCCGGATGACAGCCCCACAGTGAGATTGGTGCTGCCCTACTGCGGCGTCCCTTCTGAAATACCTTGCATGTCTTCCCACCTTTGCTTCCACTGCAGAAACACACACTGTTGTGACAAGCTAACCTCCAGCAATTGTCTTTCTTCTGCTAGGCTTATGAGACCTGAGATCCACAAAAGAAATAGAAAGGAAAACATGAGGCAAGGTTACAAAATTAGAGGGTGAGCAGAACAAGATGGGGGTCACCTTGTGGGCTATGGTGACATCGTTCTGCTGAAGAGCTTAAGGCAAAAATACACAAATCCAGCTAAACTCCTTAGCAGATTCATGGCTGGCATGAGCAGCAATTGCCTTGCAAAAGGGAAGACACAAGTGACTAATGTTTTCTCCCAACATTTAGGCGCGACTTCTGCAAAATGGGACTGATGCATCTGCTCTCTAAAAGGCAAGACGATTAAAGAAGATTACATGGTAATGTAGGCTTAGTTTGATACCCAGAACTGCAATCTGTTGTGACCATAATTATGATTAGTCAGAGTAGGAATCTTATTTTAGGATACAAGATAAATTCCCAGAGTTTCTTAGGTACAACACAATTTACCATATCAACCTTTCTTTTGGAAAATATAAAATGTCTTGGGCACTGAGTCATAGCAATTATACTAAGACTATATGGTTTTCATTGTGTGTGTGTGTGTGTGTGTGTGTGTGTGTGTGTGTGTGTGTTTTACTGGGAATAGAACCCATATGTGTTCTACCACTGAGCTACACCTATGGCCCTTTTTAATTTTTTTAAAAAAGGTTAGCCTCAGACCTGGAATCCTCCTGTCTCAGTCTCCCAAGTACTGGGATTATAGGCATGAACCACTGTGCCAGGCTGGATTCTATTAAAAATTGCAAATGATTGAGTTACCCTCAACTAGATAAGTTTGCAGCAAGGTTTGTGGACTAAGGGAGGTCAGGCAGTGTGGGAAAGGCCATACATATGCCTTCAGCACTACCCAACCTAGTGACTTCCAAGCGCATGCACCTGGGGCTCTTTGTCAGAGGCCTTTCTCTCACCCACAGAGCTGGAAGGTAGATAAGGCAGAAGAGCCAACACGTGGATATCCCCTGGAGCAGCCACCAACCAATGACCCAGTGACGGGCAGAAGTAGCAACTCACTAGCTCCTCTTCTGGAATAATATGGAGCATCTCCACACTGTCCTCCGGAGTCCCCAAAGAATTGGACCCTGGCTGCCCACAGCAGGAGCTTGCTTGTAGAAGCTGCCATCAGCTGCCTTCTCTCCCCTCTCCACTTTCCTAAAAGTGTTTTCTGGGACCACCTCCCACGTAAGCTACTTGCATTCAAGCCCCAAGGTCTCCTTCTCAAACACCCCAAATAGTTCTTTCTCTCTGTCTCCACAAAGAGCTCCCCCAGCTCCTCATCAGGCAAAGGTCCCATTGCCACCCCCAACTACATCCCATTGTGAGCATATAACGAGTGCCATTTTTATGGGTTGCCTATTTCAAGACATCGGATACAGATTCAAAACAATTTCCATCTTATGGGAAATAATACTAACATTTCTTGAGAGCCCACCTTTTACCAAACATCATATAAAGCAACTCATCACTCTAAAGTAGGCATCATTATTATGCCTACTTAACAGACGTGGAGATCCAAATTCAGGGAAATTGAGTAAGGTGACAGAATTAAATGGCTACTTAGGAAGAACTAACTAGGTTGGTACAACTGGGCTGGAAGCGCTATCAGTATGGCAACAATGCCCATGAGGTATAATTTCCCCATATAACCGACTGCATGGCATTTCTGGGGTCTGCATAGAGTATGCAGCGGGCAACTGAAAAAGTTGGATTTATTGAAATAGATTATCACTCTTTCCCACTGGCAACTTCAAAGTCCAGTCTACGGTAGTATGTAGTTTGATGGCATTTGTGGCCTGGCAGAGACCAACACTTGTCCCTTCACACCACTCCCTCATCCTCTCTGTGATCACAGAGCCCCTTGAGTTTTAGCTTAGCACTTGGCCACCATCTAGAAACTTCTTCACACAACCTCTCTTCCCCCCTGGATGTGGCCTAAGGGCATGAGTGAAAATGCTGAGTGTGATTCCCAGGATCTACCACCTTTCTCCATTCTTCCTTTAGGAGAGTTTTCAAATATAGGGGTCATGGAAGGTTGACATTGGTCAAAGGGACAAAGACAAGAGCCCGAAGGGACAGCTAAAAGGAACCCAGGACCCTTGGAGCCAACAGTACCATCTACCGGCATACATTGTTTTATAAGAGAGGGGAAAAAAAAAACCTTTTATTTAGCTTGATCCAGTTATTTGTTCCACAATGAAGTGGCCAAGCCCAAATCCTAACTAATACAAAAGGAGAGAAGAGAACTCAGGAACTGAGAAGGAAGACAGCAGGAAAATAGTGCAGGACAGTGAAGGAGACGCAGATGGGAACGCAAGGCCCACAGGGTGGGAATTCTATTGTGTGTTCTTGTTTGTTTTAAAGTACTCAGAAACACAAAAGAGAAGGAGGGGGAAAATCAAAGCAAGAACATCTCCTTCTATCCTGACTCTTGGGAGACTGTGGATTGAAGAAAACAAGGGGAGAAGGGTCTCCAGCTATTACCAGAGCTCCTAAAACATCCCAGCTCAACCTTCTGCTGAAGAGCCAAAGGTGTCACTGACTCCAAAGCCGAGCGTGTCCTTGGGGTAGACGAGGTGCCACAGAGGCCTCCGTGGTGCATCCGAGACTCTCTGTCAGCCCTGGGATGGGGCCAGCCTCCTCACGGGAAGGGGCAGGGCCAACTGGTCAGCAGAAGTTTCCACATTTCCACTTTTCTCACAAGTAGGACAATCAGATGATGCAAATGTGGGCCAATTTCCAGTTATTTTCTGAGGGGACACATCCTTTAAAGCATTCATTTCCCGAGTCCACTGAACAGAACATTGTCCGATATTTACATCAAAAACAAGTACAGCCACTCTGAATTAAGGAACTCTTTAAAAATCATGTGCTAATTACGCCTCATGCAATACCTTACCACAGCCAGCTCTTCTGTGAGTAAACACCAGTGCCTGCCTTTCGGGACTTGGCAAAGCCCCAGTCCCACACGAGTCCCACACACAGCGTTGTTGAAGCTGGCTGTCAGACCTCCGCTGCTAAACCGCACTCCACTGCTGCACTGGCTGTTGATGCGACACTTTATAACTAACACGCAGATCAATTGGGGAAGTAAATTAGCCATGGGCAGGGAATAATGGTAAGTGAGAAACAAACGCAATATCAACAGGCAGTTTGAATTCGGATATATCTAAAGTTAAAAGCCAGCAACTTCAGAAGAACAGGAATTCAAGTGTGCAGTCCACATCTCCCTTTGCTTTAGTGTCCATAAGTCATCCTCATCCTTAATACCCAGTAGTCTGAGGACCTATTCTGCAGAACTACAAGAATCCCAGTCTAGTCTTTTGGGAAATTTCCTCCCTCACCTTATCTGAATCTCTCTGGAGATACCAATACATCATTCTAGCTGTCTCTTCCCTCTCAGCCAGACATCTTTCTTACTCTCGGTTACTCTTTTTTTTTTTTTAACTGGGTTGCTTCTTGACAGCTCACAACCAGTTGTAGGGGCCATTGTCTTTTCCCCTGAACTGCTTCTCCTTAAGCATTAGTATCCTCATGAATAGCAGAGACCACACTATATAGACTAATAAGAGATAGGCGAGGAGCTCAAAGGAATAGCCACATAGAAAGAAACCCTCAAACAGGCTACTGGATATTATCCATCTAAAGATCCACAGCCCAGGGCACTCCGGAGGTGCCGTGACCAGCCGGAACCTCAGCCACCACGTGTTGGTGGGTGCAGGGACTGATGCTTACTTTATCTGGACTTCAGGGAGCCACGGCTCTAAGCATCTCCATTAAAATACAGTTTTCTCTTTGTCCTGAGTCTTTGGTTGGTGATTCTGGTTAGCAACCCTCCTAGATGCCACTCTGTCTTCAACAAAGGTAACTTCCACAACATCAGCCTTGGCTTGTCATCATTCTGAACCTGATTTGGCTTTAACATACACATTCCAGTACAAAGACCTGAGTAATCAGCTTAAGCCTCCAACTAAATAGAAATGGCCAGAAGTTTGGAAAGAGTAACTATCTTGCCTGGCCCCTAATTTATTCTGATTGAAGTTTTAGAAACCTTGGGACTCAATAAGTTCTTGATTAAAGGTACTAGAAGGCACTAAAATCATTACAGCACTTTCAGTTCATATGTCATTCAAAATTAAAACAATTATAAATATGTACAAAGAAATCCAACCAAATTCTCTTAATGATGATTCAGGTACTTTTTTTTTTTTTTTTTTTTTTGGAGGTAGTGGGAATGGAACCCAAGGGCATTCTACCTCTGAGCTACACCTCTAGCCTGATATTTTATCATTTTATTTTGAAATATGGTCTCACTGAATTGCAAAGGACATCACTAAGTAGCTGAGGCTGTCTGAGAACGGCAATCCTCCTGTCTCAGCCTCCCAAAAGCTGGGATTAGAAATGTGCACTGCCATGCCCTGCTTGATTCAGGTTATCTTTTCAAGGAGATTTTTAATTCCAATATTTTCTCAGAATTCTCTCATTTTCTTGAGTGCTACTTTCTGCTGCTGCTCCCAGCCTGCTCAGCTTACATGGAAGCCCACTGCTGGGTCCAGTATCAGAAACCCCAGTGGTTCATGGGTAGCTTAGTCCAAGAGTCTTGCTAACATTACAGGTGCCTCTGCCCAGAAATCCTCCTGGAAGCTTCCCATAGTAAAGATAATGTCTACTTCCCAAAGTAGAATATTCCTAGTGGAATATTCCTGAGAACTGGGCTTTTGCACTCAGCCACTTTCTCCTTTCTATCCTCTTTTTCCTCTGATACTTAAGTCTGAAGGACAAAGGGAACTTTGGGCCCGGAATGGTAATGACTCCTGTAATCCCAGTATGTGGGAGACTGAAACAACAGGGAGAATGTCAGGCCCAAGGCCAGCCAACTTAGTGAGGCCCTCAGCCATTTAGTGATGCCTTGCTTCAAATAAAAGACAGTTCAGGGGCTTGGAGGCGTAGCTCAGAAGTAGAACGCCCCTGACTTCAATATTCAATATCACAGAAAAAGAAACTTTAGATAAATCATCTATACTGGCTTCAATAGTATTCCCCAAGATTCGTGTTGTCCTGGACTTCAGAGTGTGCCTTTGTTTAAGAACAGTCTTTGCGGATGTAATTAGTACTTGAGATGACATCACTTAGGAATAGAGTGGATCCTAAACCCAATGACTGCTATGGTTATAAGAAAAGGAGATGACGCACAGAGATGCGTTTACCAATGAAAGCAGAGATGGGAGTGGCGAAGCTTCACATCAAAGAGCCAACCCCAGGAATTGCCAAGGCACACCAGAGCCTTAGAAGACATGTGTGGACAAATTGTACCTTGAAGCTTCCAGAAGAAATCAATCCTGTCGCCAGCTTGATTTTTGGACTTCTGGCCTACTGAACTATAGGAAAGCAAGGTCCGTTGTTTTAAGCTAACCAATTTGTGGTGGTTTATTATGGAACCCACAAGAAACTAATTCAACTCCTAATAGGTTCTAGTCACAATCCCAAGTACTAAGAGTAAGTACTGGGCAAGAAGCAAGAGCAGGAAGCCTTTGTTCTCATGTCGCTTGAACCCCAGCGGAGACTAAGAGAGCAACCCAGTAAATCAATATGATTACTTCAGAATTTACCATTTCTATGAAAGAGAAACAAAGCCGGGGTCCTGTGATAGAGGGTGGCCAGGGAAGAAGGTGGGGGACTGTCAAGCTCTTAGGGCTGGATACCTCTGGACACTCACACACGGTGTTGATACTGCCCACTACCACTCCCTCCCGCCAGCCACATCACTGCAGAGAGTCCCCTCCACTTCAGTGTGTTCTCCTCATCCCAACCGCAGAGCTCTGGCCCTTCTGCACCTCTCTTCCTCACCTCCAGGCCACACACTCCATAGCTCTCATTCCTGCCAGCGCTGTTTTGATCCACAAAAGGATTTCTTCTCTCACATGCTTCCCAGTTTGAACATGCATCAAAACCGGCATGAAGGCTTTTATTTCACCCCCTCCCCATCCAGCCTGGACATAATGGATGTCAGTATATTTCCTCACCATACTAGGAGAGCAGATCCAATTTGACTTAATTACAGCCAGAGCTCTGTAAACAGCCGCTAGTTATTGCCGAGCCCTGCGGTTTACAAAGAGAACACCACAAATGACAGGAAGCTGCAGGGGGAAAATAGTCTGGGCTGCCTGTGGCATGTTCATTTGGAATACAGATACTTCCATTCATCAGCCGGGACATTTATGAAATCTGGGCTGCCACCGGATAATATAGGAAGGTGCAGCAGAGGCCCGCCACGGCCCCAGTGTGGTGAGGCGGAGGCCACCTCTGAGCACAAGGCTTGCCACTAGAAGGCCAGACCACTCTGCCAGCCAGACACATCAACTCAACCTAAGTGAGAAGTGCAGGGCAACCCCTTTCCCACTTCCCATCCTGGCATTCAGATATCAGGCTTGAACTCAAAGCAAACTAGTTTGACTAGAACTTAAAGAGAAAAATTTCCACCTATCAGTGCATGGCAGGCACCGTAAGATAAAGAATGCTCACCACCAATGGATGAGCTGAAAATTGCAGAAGGGGCACAGAGGCACGGAGTGGCCTGAACAGAAGGAGGCCCCGGCGCTGTCCTCTGCAGACACAGGAGCCCAGAGCCCAAGTCCTGGAGGCTCAGGCAAGGAGGAGCATCACAGAGGTGGTGACGTGGAATGATCTGTGTCTGGAAACATTGCTCTCAAAGGTGAAAGTGGGAACCTTGCTGAAAAGCAGGCTCTGGTTCTGGAGCTCTGGGGCAGTGCTTGGAACTCTGCGTGTGAAAGGAGCACCTGGTGATACCAGTGCCTCCAGCTCTGGAACCTACACATGGGCTATAGAGTGAGGTGGGGCTCCGGGGAAGGGGTCCAGTTAGGAGGATTTTGCCAGTGCCCAGGGGCCACGAAACAAACAAGGCTGTCCTTGACTGCTCTCTATTCATGGGATACTAAAGTTGAGCAAAGGTGAACCATGTTACATACTAAACATTGCTTATCATTTAATAAAGTCTTGTTATAGCAGTTTAGGTGTTGAATGAAAGCTCTTTCAAAAACAAATGTAATTTTTTTTTTCTTGGTGGTACTGGGGTTCCTGGAAACCCTTCTACCTCCAGGCTATACTCCCAGACCTATTTTTTTTTAATATTTTTATTTTGAAACAGGGTCTCTTAAGCCAGCGGGGCTGGCTTCGAACATGCGGGATCCTCCTCTCTCCGCCTCCCAAGTGCGGGGATTACAAGCATGCGCCACCACGCCTGGCTTAATTTTTTTTTTAAAGGTGATAAATCAAACTATATGTGGTGATGCACACCTCTATTCCCAGCACCTAGGAGGCTAAAATAGAGGACTGGAAGTTTGAGGACAGCCTCAGAAACTTGGATGCTCAGCTACTCAGGGAGACCCTATTTCAAAGTTTGAAAAAAACATTTTAAGGGCTGGATATGTAGCTTGGCTATAGAATACCCCTAGGTTCAATCTCCAGTACTACTACTACTATTAATAATAATAGTAATAATAGATGATACATCAGCCTATATCAAATAGATTTATGTGTCACAATTGTCTGGGAACAGTTAAAAATACCAATGTCTAGAAGCCCAGGGCAATTGGATTACAATCTCTTGTCCTGGTATGTGTAAGGGGTCATAAGTAATAAGGCAGGAAGGAATAAGTACACAGGCAGGAAGGAATAAGTACACAGGGAGAGAAGAAAAAAATAAAAAAAGAGAGACTGAAGAGAAAAATGAAATCCACACACACTTTATATGTATTTATTTTTTATTTTTTTTGTGGATACTGGGGAATGAACTCGGGGGCATTCTACCTCTGAGGTATACCCCCAGCCATATGTTTTATTTTATATTTTAAAACAACTCTAAGTTGCAGAGGACCTCACTGAGTAGCTGAAGTTGGCCACAAGCCTGCAATCTTCCTGTTAAACACATGCCATCATGCCCAGCCACATTTTAAATTTAAAAAAAAAAGAGAGAGAGAGAGAGATGAAAGAAAGTTGACATCCATACCCTTTTTTAATAATAAATTTTATTGGACATATTTAAGGTTTACAACATTATACTATGGAATTTATGTAGATAGTAAAGTGGTTACTAAGAGAAGGCAAATTAATATCATTATCATCTCACATAGATACTATTCATGACATGACCAGGTAAAATCTTACTGAACAAAAATCCTTAATAAAACACAGTTTATCACCTATAATCCTCCTATTGTACATTAGATCCCAGACGTGCTCATGCTACATAGCTGACATTTTGCATCTTTTAACTCACAACTCCCCATTTTTCTCTCCCTACATAACTCTTAGTCTCTCCTTCTGTAACTTGACACTATTTTTAGAATCTATGTATAAATGAGATTATGCAATTTTTTCTATGTCTGTCTTATTTCATTGAGTATAATATCGACCAGGTCTATTCATGATGTGGCAAATGACAGGATCTCTTTCTTTTTTTAAGACTGAATAATGTTCCATGTGTGTATGTGCCACATTTCTGCTTATCCGTTCATCTGTTAACATATACTTAAGTTGTTTTCATATTGTGGCAATTGCAACTAACACCACAATGAACATGGGAGTACAGAACTTTTTATGAGGTGGTGATTTTATCTGCTTTGGGTGTAGCTTCAGAAGAGGGATTGATGAGTCAATTAAAAATAAAACTTTGGTGGTTTTATTTTTAATTTTATTTGGAACCTCAATGCTGTTTTCCACAGTGATGGTACCAGTCCACATTCCCACCATCAGTGTACTCAGGCTTTTTTGTACTGGAGTACAAATAAATAGGCTCTAAGCTAGATCCTTCTACCCCAGCCCTATTTTATTTTGAGGCATGGTTTTGCTGCAATCCTCACTAAGTTACTGAATTGAACTTGAACCTGGGAAGAATTGCAGGCATGTATCAGTCATATCTGGCGTTCCTGTGATTTGGGACTTTCATTTTGTTAGTGTGGTATATCACATCAATTGACTTGCATATGTCAAACCAGCCTTGCATACTGGAGATGAATCTCACTTGGTCATTATATATGATCTTGCTACTGTGTTGTTGAATCTGGTTTGCTGATTTTTATTTGAAAATTTTTACAACGATGCCTATTTTGAGATGTTGGCCTGTAGTTTTCTTTTCTGTGGTGTCTGCCTGGCTTAAACATCGACTGTAATACTGTCCTTGTAAATGTGTTTGAAAGTATTCTCTCTAGCTTCATTTTTTTTAAAGAGTGTAAGTATTGATAAAAATTCGTCTCTTATAGTTTAGTAGAGTTTAATGGTCTTGGACTTTTTCATTGGAAATTTGTAATCCTTCAATTTACTTATTTGTTATTGGTCTGTTCAGCTTTCTGTTTCTTCCTGATTCAACCTTGGTAGGTTAGTGTGTGTGTGTGTGTGTGTGTGTGTGTGTGTGTGTGTGTGTGTTATTTTTTACTGGCTATTTATCTATTTCCTCTAGTTTATCTAATTTGTTTCCATATAATTACTCATGAAATTCTTTTATGATCTGTTTTAGTTCTGTGGCATCTAGTCTAATACCTTGACTTTCATTTATAGTTTATTTATTTGAGTTTTCTCTTTTTTCCAAAGAAACAACTCTTGGTTTTATTGATTCTTTCTACAGATTTTCTGTTCTTCATTTTTGTTCTTATCTTTATTATTTCCTTCCTTCTTCTAACTTGGATTTAATTTGTTCTCTTTTGTCTATATCTCCTTAAGATGAAATATTAAGATTATTTGACATCTCTCTTCTTTTTATTTGTTACTTTTTTTTTTTTTTTTTTTTTGGTGGTACTGAGGGTGGAACCCAGAGAGGCTTTTCTACCTCCAGGCTATAATCCCAGATGTATCTTATTTTTTACACTTTTTTTTCTCTTCTTTTTAAATGTGAGTATTTGTAACTATAAAATTTACTCCTGGCCAGGTGTGGTGCCACACACTTGTAATCCCAGTGCTTGGGAGGCTCAGACAGAAGGATCACAAGTTCAAAGCCAGTTTCAGCAGCTTAGTGAGGCTCTCAGCAACTTAGTGAGACCCTGTTTCCAAATAATATCTAAAAATAGGTCTGGGAGTATAGCCTGGAAGTAGAAGGCCGCTGGGTTTTACCCCCAGTACCACAAAAAAAATAAAATTCACTTTTGAAACTTATTTTGCTAGAACCCATTAGTTTGACATTTCCATTGTCATTTAGCTCAAGATATTTTTAAGTGTTTATTTTTGACCCATTGATTTTTCAGATGTGTGTTAATATCCTTTTTTTTTTTTTTTCTGTTCTACCTAGTCTGCTAAATCTGCTAGGTCTGTTGAAGCTCTGCTATCATATTTTTTACTTCATTCACTGAATTTTTGAGCTCCAAGATTTCTGGTTGACTCTGTATTATATCTTTCTCTGTTGACTTTCTTATTCAGATCCTGACTTGTTTTTTGTTTAGTTTCATTTTGCTGTGTATCTGTATTCTTGTATTTCAGTGAGTTTTCTTATGATCATTACTTTGAATACTTTTCATTCAAATCATAAATTTCCATTTCTTTGGGGTCAGTTTCTGGAAAATCATTCTTTTTCCTTGGTGATATTGTGTTCCCTTGTTATTGTGTTTTTTTCATATTTCTTGTGTCCCTGTGCTGATGTCTGCATATCTGGTGGAAAAGCTGCCTCCTCCAGATGTATAGAATGGCTTCTTTAGGGAAAGCTTTTCACCTGATGATGAATCCTAAGGTGCCACTGAATAGAATGCATTGTTTCTGGTCTGGGTGGACTCATCAGCTTGTCTCTGCAGCTTCTTCAGCTGTTATCAACATCAGTAGTGGCTGTGAGAGACCCTGTGACATGGGCTGCAGGAGTTTGTGGCAGTGGTAGTGTGGGAGGTAGGTTGTTAGGGTTCTCAGTAGCAATAGCTGTTCTTGTTTTTTCTACACTGGAAATATTTATCTGAGGTGGCATGTCTTGGTGTCAGGTCTAACATGTCCCACGGATCATCACAGTAGTGCTATGTTCCAGGGCACAGGTGGCCAGAATAGCTGTGGTGCTGGGGTTCTGGGCTCAGTGTTTTGTTGAATTACCGTGAAACCTCTGATGTGGGTACA
Source organism: Muscardinus avellanarius (assembly GCF_963383645.1). NCBI lineage: Eukaryota > Metazoa > Chordata > Mammalia > Rodentia > Gliridae > Muscardinus > Muscardinus avellanarius. The sequence continues at coordinate 56,437,818 of NC_137786.1, read as the reverse complement.
GGTTCAGTCTCTGAGGCACAGGTGGACATAGCTCTTCCACCACGCCAAAAACTGTAATGGTAAGGCATCCTCCAGTAGCTCAGACCTCCTAGAAGGAAAAACTACAACTGTGATTTCAATCCTGGGAGCCACCGCACAAAACCTGTACATCTTCAGGGAAGGGCTCAGAGGCTTGGGCCCCAGGAAGCAGGTTACAACTACAACTTGGGTCCCAGAGCCAACAGGCCACAGTACCAACTTGGGCATCAAGAGAGCAGGTGCCATCTTGTGGTGTCTCTGGACCTTGCCTGATGGGATACAGCATGGTCCAGGCTCTGTGAAAATACTGCTGCCAAAGGACAAAGTTAAGACAGGTATGGTTTATACTGTTAGGTACAAGGAGCAGTGTACAAATAGCCCAACTCCCCAGGAAAGGAAGCAGTTCAGCAGCTCAGATTCTGGAGGACCTATCCAGAAATGAGAAACACTGTGGTTATTCAACCCAAAGAGTAGCCAGGACTCTGTTTTCTTATTCCCAAGGGCTGCCACATAGCTCAGGGGCCTGGAGACTAGCTATTCCACTGAGCAAGCACTTCTGGTACCCAGAGGGCATCACCTGGGCTTGGGCATCGAGATTCTGGCTGCTCATTTGGTCTAAAACTCTGATTCCTTGGGGGTACAGGGCACCGGGTTGGTTCAGGCACTGGCAGCTGGGGGGTTGGGGTGTACAGTGGCTCTCTGCCTGCTCAGGCACAACTTCCTCATCTGTTCAGCACATCTGGTCCCTGGGAGGTAGGATGCTGTGTGGGCTCACGTACAGGGGTTGTGGCTTCTCCCCTGGACTGAAGCTCTGATTTTGGGAGCAGGGATGTGGCTACTCCTCTGCACACAGGCTCAGAGTAGCTGAGAACAACAGCAACTGGGACGAGGAAGTTGGATTGCAGCCTAAGCAGCTCATTCCCAGGGGTAGTTTGGCTGAGATGCGACACACTACAATTTGTATGAGCATGGTGCAATGTCAGCAGAGCCTCGAATGAAGGGATGCAGTGGCTCCTGGCCCCCTGAGCAGAGGACACACTCCAGAGCACATCCTGTTTCAAGATGGCACAGTGAAATAGAACCTTGAGCCACATGAGGTAGGTCACAAGGTAGGCTCCTTTTCTGGAGTGATGCAGCCCTGGGAAATCCAGAAGATTCCCAAGCTGGGCTCAGAGGCCCTGAGGAGTGCAGGGTTCTCCGGTAGTGCAGGTGTCTGGTGATGGGGGCCTCCTGTTTCCTTTTCCTCTGCAGGGTGCAGTCCCTCCTAGTTTGAGCTGTTCCCAGCTGGGGCGGGGTAGTGGAGGAAGGTGTTTCCTTCCTCCTTCATGTGGCTATCTGGCCTCTTGTGCTCCACAAGGTTCTCCTATAGTGACTGTGGTCAGAACGCAATTGTTCATTTGTTGGATTTGTCTTTGTTGGTGATGAGCAGTCGACCCTTCCCGTCATTTAGCTGCCATAACTCCTAAATTCATATGCTTCTTACTGCTACTTTACTTTTTCAAATTCCAGTAGCCCCCCCACCCCCCCGCCATGGACTCTCCTTCTACTGCATATCCTTCTAATCAGATGTGTCTCATGGACCAGTAGCACTGGCAACACCTGGGAGCTTATTAGACCTCAGAACTTCAAGCCCCTCCCCGCGTTTATTGGATAAGAATTTGCATTTAACAAGATCCCCAGGTAATTAATGTATGCGATGGATTCTGAAAGCACTGCTCCATGTGGACTTGCACCCAAGCTTTCTGGACAAGCACACACTAGGCACAGAAGAAATCATCAAGTTACTCAGGGCTTGCAAACCGGGATCTATTGCTATTTATACTTCAGCATGCAACTATAGGAGAGGGTGCCTGAGCACATGTAATTGACTCACAGCATCTGGCTATAACCCAGTGAAAGCCAAGCTGTCTCTTTCCGTATTGATATAATTACCAACATGAGAGAAAGCAGGTTCTTTCTTCAGATCAAGTAACCTTGCTATTTATCAGCCAGTGCTGGCTCTGCTTCTGATTAGCAATTTATTCTGGGCCGTTATTGACTGACCCCACTTGGCTCCTGTTATTCATTCTGTTCCCACCAGCAACAATTATTTAGCTCTCAGGATGATGGAAACAGAGATGTTGCTATGCTTGTTTGCATTTTCTGTATACCTTCATCTTTCTTGCCTACTCTATAGACAGTATATCACTTAGCTCCCCACAATACCTAGCAAAGAAGCACTTCCTGAACAGGGTGATGGGTGGTACCAGGCACCTTTCCTAGCACTGTTAATCTCAGTTTTCCATCTCATGAGTTAGAAACAAAATTGTTTTAGAATCACATTGGAGCACCCCTTGATTACTCAGGACTCACCCCCTACCTCTGTGTGCCACTTCTGTGTGGTGAATCGATTGAAAAGGGCACATGCACATGCTGTCACCAACTTAGAAACCATTTCCAAAGAGTTTATTCAAAGTCATTAATTGGAACTTGGAGTGTATTATCCCCAAATGATTCCTTCATTGATGGCTCTGTTCCAAGGCTAGACCATGTTCTTACAAAAGTACTAATTAACTACAATACTGTTAAGTTAAATCCATTTATTTATTTATTTATTTTTTAGTTACTGGAACCTAGGGGAATTCTACCTCTGAGTCACACCCCCAGACCTTTTTATTTGTTTATATTTTTTTAATTTTTCAACAGGTTCTCACTAAATTGTCAATACTGGCCTTGAACTTGTGCCCCTCTGGTCTCAGCCTCTCAAGTACAAAAGGATTACACCAGAATACACCACCATGTCCGGCTCAAATGAGTTTTTATTCAACATTGGTGCTTAGGGAAGCATTTGGATCAGAATTATTATGAAGAAATAAATTTTCTAAGGCCTTCCACAATCACTTATGTAAAGTATAACTCTCCACCCCTACCTACAGTTATGTCCTAGCCATTTTTCTTGTTTTTTCTTCATAACCCTGATCACCATCTAGCAGAGTGTGTATTTTACTTATTTCTTTTTATTGTGTGAAAAGCGGAAGTTTCTAGAACGCAATATTTGTTGTCTGTGTGTTCACTTCTAATCCTTAGCACTTAGGACACAACCTAAATAAGAGATGCTAAGTCTTCATTTGCTGAATGAATGAATGAATGAATGAATGAATGAATCAAGTAAGAAGAAGTACAAGATTGAATATAAGTAATGCACAGGAAGTTTTACAACAAACCCAATTCTGATATCTGTTTTAAACCCTTAATATATTTTACAACCCTTTAGATATGTTCTCTTTTAGCCACATTGATTTTATTTTAAAAACAAAAGATAAGTGAGCACAGAAAAGGAATCTACTGAACAGCCACATGGAGCATTGGGTATAATATCTTACTTATGATAGATGAGTAAGTTCTAGAGATTTGATATACAACACATTGCCTATAGTTAATAATATATTAAGAACTTCACATTTTTAAAGGGAAGATCTTATATTAAAAGTTAACACGCAAACACATAACATCTGTTTGGTGTTCCAATCAAGGGACATTTTTGATAGGTCTACTGCCTTGATGTTAGTCAAGTATTGCGCTGGTTTATATATGTACAAACTCATTAGATTGTTCAATTAATATGTTCAAATACATTAAATATGTATAATTCTGTGTTTATTATTTATACCCAGTAAATCTGTTTTTAAAGAAAAAACATTCTCACAGAAGCAAAGTTGTATAAAAACAATACACCCTTAGTACTTTACCAAGTGAAGAGTCTTGGGAGGAACAGAAAAGTGGGATAGATCCTTCCAACCTGAGCATCATTCTCTGTGGATTTTGGCTCAGCCACTAAAAATAAACAGACATTTATTTCCTTTATATTTTTGAAAAACAAAACAAAAACTGGGAGAAACTATGATAAAGAGGAGATGATTCGTGGCTAGAAAAGAAAAATGACCCTTCAGAAACCATGAGTCCCTAGGATTAGGATATAGCCATAGGGTTTTGGAACCTCTTAGGGTTACTTGAAATCCTGGAGTTTGAGCCAGGCATGGTGGCCCACACTTGTAATCCCAGTACTTGGGAGACTGGGACAGGAGGATCTGGGTTCATGGCTAGCCTCAGCTACTTAGTGAGGCCTTCCACAACTTAGTAAGATCTTGTTTCAAAATAATGAATAAAAAATCAGGCTGGGGTGTAGTTCTGAGGTAGAATGCTCCTGGGTTCAATCCCCATGAAAGAAAGAAAGAAAGAAAGAAAGAAAGAAAGAAAGAAAATTTTAGAGTTCCACATCTAAAATTGGAATCCTGATAAACTGAGGTGGGAAAGCATAATTTCATTAATAAATTAATGGGATTGGTGAATATCTTTCTCTCTCTCTCTCTCTCTCTCTCTCTCTCTCTCTCTCTCCATATATATATATATATATATATATATATATATATATATATATATTCTTCAGCACCATCAGCCTTGACCTGACTTGTGACTTAGTGAAATAGATTTTAAAATAGGACATTTCCACTCAGCTACTCGAAGTGAAACCTGGAGGTTGGGGATCCAAGACACCCTCATTCAGAAACCAGCGCTTACCTTGCACTGGTTGATGCCAGAACTGCCCTCAAAGTACCTATAAGAAAGAGGTAGCCACCTGGGGAACTCACATCTACAAATAAATAGCCAGGTCATGTATCTGAAGAAGAGATCTACAGAGTCAGGGAAAGCTCCATGCAGAAAAAGAATTCCAGATAATGGGGGTTGGGTAGCTGGAGAGGGAAGGTAATAGGATTCAGGGAGATAAAGGGAATTCTCAGTTGACACAGCAAAGACAAGCTCTCCACTGTGACAGCAGAGACACCCTCCCTCATGCCTCTCAAGGAGTTTGGAGGAAGCTGTGTGCCCCGAGGGAGCCCCCACACACAAGGCAAAGTCTTGAGGCAAAGGCAAAGCTGCTGTCCTGAGGGAACTGCATTCCAGGGCGCTGCAGAAGGACAAATTAGAGCAAACAGCCCAACATTTTCTCCATTTAGCTTTGCATAGCAACGGGTCTTCCTTGAGTATTTTCAGAGCCTAGGGCAAGAGTACAAATGGAAGCCCACACTCCATATGCTTAAATTATAATTCAAGCAAGCAAACCATTAAATAAAATATGTTCTATTCTCCCACCTTAACAAACATACCCTTCAATAATCTGGAGGTCCAGATTCCAAATTTGAATTTGCACCAGAATGTGGCACCGGCACATGGCCTCTAGGAAACCCCAGACTCTCATCCTTGTCTTTCCAAATTCAGCTCAATTCTATAACAGTCAGAATTCTAAGGAGAAAGTAGAACACGGCTTCTGAAGAATGTGATGGAGGATTTTCTGATGTTCGCTTTTCATTTTGAACAGCAATGATACAGTTTGTTTTGCATGGTTTTACTCCCCTAAAGCACAGTGGGGCCAATTGAAGGATACATAAATTAATTAGGAAAGGACTCATTTTATTTTTGCCCACGTCACATTTATAACTATAGAAAATACTCCAACTCATGTGTTTTTTTCACTTTCAAGAGATACAAATCTATATGTACACAACATAGATTTTGTTTTTGTTTTTTTCTGGATCTTTGAGTGAATGAAACCTGGTAAATGTCAAGGTCTACATGTTTTGTTATTTTCCCAATATAAACCAAATTCTTTCTTAAAAATATTTGATCTACTGAGTTTAATGCAAACAGCTAATGTCCCCTCTGTAAGAGTAGATTCAGGTGATAACACACAATTTATTGAATTTGAGGCCAATTTTGTGGCACACCCCCTACATGCTTGCTGCAGGGAGGTTTCATAGCTGACTCGTCTATCCAGAGTGTTATAGTCTCCGAGTCTGTTTGAGAATTCCTCTTTAAGTTTACATGAGTTTTCTATATGTCATGTGTTTTCTGTTTTATGCTGTTTCAAGTTGTAAACATGCCACAATTAATTTCTCTTCCTTTTCTTCTTAGCCTTATATTTTTTGAAATGCATACAGACACATCTTGATGTTCTGGGAAGAACGTATGGCCCTCTATAGGATCAAACTGATTTTTACTTTGAGAATTGGTATCTTGGCGATCACAAGGGAATGAATCCTAAATCAGCATTTAAGACATGGATAATCCGGGATCGGAGCCTGCCATGAGGCAAGGCCAGTGCTGGGGCCTCTGAGGCCAGGATCAGAACCTGCAGAGGGGTGAGGCCAGTGCCGATGCCAGTGAGGCTGGGATCAGAGCCTGTCGTGAGGCAAGGCCAGTGCTGGGGCCTCTGAGGCCAGGATCGGAACCTGCCGAGGGGTTAGGATAATCCATGGATGAGGTCAGAGAACTCATGTTTCAATCACGTCCCCAACGCCCCATCTCTGAACATGACTGCACTGGGGGCCAAGCCTTCAACACTGGGGAACATTCCATATTCAATGCATAGCACCCTTGCTCCATTGGGCGAATGTGGGTCAGGCTGAGGCAGAGTGATATACTGTAACTCTTTGATGCTGTGCATTAACATTCTTTCAAATGATTTTTTATTTTGGAAAAATGTTATATTTACAGAAAAGTTGCAAAGAAAACAAGGAGAATTCCCGTATACTCCTTACTCAGCTTTTAACATTATTAACATCTTCCATTTCCCTGGTATATCTGTCAAAACTAACAAATCAACATCATTATAGTACTATTAACCAAACTCCAGATTTTATTTGTATTTCACAAGTTTCCACATTATGTCCCTTTTCTATGCCAGGATTGTCTCCAGGGTGCCACGTTGAATTAGTTTTTATGCCTTCTTAATTTCTGGTGTGACAGCTTCTTAGTCTCTTCTTGGTTTTTATGACCTTTGCAGTTTTAAGGAGGGCTGGATAGGTTCTCTTAGATGATCTTTATTTTAGATTTGTCTGGGTTTTTCTCATGGGTAAACTGGGGTTATGGCTTATAGTAGATGTTCCCTCCTCATCAGCATGACATGTTTTCAGGAGGACATGCTGTCACTAAGATATTATAACCTTATCCCTGATAAGGTTAACCTTGGTCATTTGCTTAAGGTTATTATTTTTCCGTTTCTCCACTATAAAGAGATGATTTCTCCCCTTTATCCTCTATTATTTAAATGCAAATCAAGCTCAAGGTGAGAGTGTGGCTTAGTCAAAATTTCATTGCTATGATCAAAAGATCTGACCATACAACTATGGTTGATTTGTTGGCTTATCATTTCCTTGGAGATTTGGGGTTCAGTCCATGTAAGGCAAGGAACCACAGATCTGAGAGCATGGTGGTGAGAATCAGAGAGAGGTTTCACTCTCACATTATGGAGCTAGAAGCTAAGAGAGCAAGCAAGCAAGGGGATTCACAGGCACAGGCACAATCCCCATGGACCTACTTTCTGCAGCCACACTCCACCAACCTAGATTACAACCCAGATAAATCCATTATCTACTGATAAGATTACAACCCTCATGAATTACTATATCAATCCAGAGCATTAATAAGTGAGCTCTTCAGGAAACATTCTGTATCTGACCATAGCAGAGGGGGCTTAAGCTCCCCTTCCTGGAAGGAGGAGTATTTTCTTATAGTAGTTGAAATTCTCCTGTAAGAAAGAGTTGTTCTCTCCTGAATAATTTTTTTAAATATCTATGAAATGAAAATGTTCTGATTCAGCAGAAGATTTAGAGGTAATTGTTTGTGAAAAAAAAGGTAAATTTTGATTCTCCCACCTACTTCCTTGGAGCATCAAGAGAACTGAGAATTTCTGAAGTAATTATTTCTGCATCACCCAGGGAAAAGGATGCCTGACCTAGGTCCCGTACTTCGGTTACTTTTTGTCCTTTGTCTAGGAATGCTTCACCCATGTGTCCACCAAGAGCCTGCACTACTCCTTCCAGAGCATACCCCAGGAACTCAGAACCTTGGAGTTATCTGCCCATATGGCCCTGAGTCCACTTCCAGAGGCTCCTTGTTCCTCTTGTCCAGGTAGACCAGGCCACTGATATGTGTACTTGTAGGCCTAAGAAGTCATACAATTGCTCTTCTGTACGGAGTCTGGATATGGAGCCTCCACATATAGGATATGTGGAGAAGTTCTCCTTTAATTAACCTGTCATGTTATTGGGGCCACATGATATCAACCTGACTCATCACTGATGAGTTAATCCCGACCATTCGGGTAAGGTAGTATTCTAAAGGAAAAGCGAGTATCAGGAAATTTACCAGTGCTTCCTTCAGAAGCCACTTTTTGCTTTCTCATTGAGATTCTTACTGTTGAGAAGTTGTTTTGAAAGTGGTTAATTAATTATATGAAACTCTAGCCCTTACAAAATTTGGCAGCAATTTAGAAACACCATTTACATAAAATTAACTGCTTCTGAATACATGTTTCAACATCCATCTGGGACCTAATTGTTAAGCCTCCCTTTGTCAAATTGCTAAAGTAAGAAGAAGAGTGCACTGACAAGTATTGAGCACAGTCGACGTGTATGAAAGGTATGTTCTTACTTTATTCTTCTCCACCATCCCTTTTTGGTAGCTATTACCCTCCTTTTGGTTTTTTTTTTTTTTTTACTTTATTTTATTTCATACTGGAGATGGAACCCAGGGGCATTCTACATCCAAGCTACATCTCCAGCCCGATTTTTTATTCTTTTTTTTTTTTTTTTGAAACAGGGTCTCACTAAATTGCAGAGGGCCTCACTAAGTAGTAGGCTGAGGCTGACCATGAACTGTGATCCTCCTGTCTCAGCCTCCCAAATTCTGGGATTAAAGAAAGCCACCATGCCCAGCTATCTTTTAGACAATAATATGGATGATAAAGTCATACTAGAGAGTGCTGGATAAGAGATTTGAACTCAGCACTACTTCCTCCCAAAATCCATACTGTTCCTAGAAACACTTTGAAGTTAAGGGGGGATGGAGGATTGGGGTTGAGTCCTGCTGCCATAAACCAAACTTAGAAGTAAATTAAGCTTCTATTTGGCCCCACTCTGAGGTCTGGCTTCACTCTTCCTCCTTCCTTTTTGAACCCAAACTTTCTGCAGATGCAATTAACAAAAATCTGGGCCCAATGGTGTTTAGATAATAGAGGAGATTTCTTAGATCAATTACCAGAAAATTCAGAAACAGGGCAGATTTCAAGCCAGTCTCTATCTTGGGGGCAAACAGTGCATCCAGGGCCTGTTTTGTCTCCAAATTTCTTTTTTCTAGATTCTCACATGGTCTCCATCCTCAGAGCAGCCTTTCCCATTGTAGCTCCCAGGCATAAATCTTCCTAATTGGTATCAAGTGCAATTGAGGTTTTTCTCCACCCCAAATCATTAAAAGCAAATCTAAAAAGTAATGAGCCTCACCTACATTCATTTGTGTATTTATTTGATGACGACTTAGGAGCACATCCTCTGACCAGTCACATTTTTGAAAGCTAATGGCAGAGTAGTGGATGAGACAGATGACCTATGGCCAATAAAGATTTAATTATTATGGGAAAGATAAGATTAAATGAATAAATATATCACTTCAGGCACATAAGGACTAAGAATGATAAAGCAGGGCAAGGAAAGAGAGAGAATGAGGGAGAGAGATGGTAGATTGTGGGAACGGAGCACAGATCAGAGAGATGATCTATAGATTTTTTTTTTATACTTTCCCTCTACCTTTTACTCAGATCCTGAATTTGTTCCGAATGTCAAATGAGAGCCTACGTTAACTCATCCACAAAAGTAACTGTGCTTCTAAGGTGTGCCACCTATCATCAACTGGTAATGCCTGATGCAGTCAGGTCACTGAAGGAGATTGTGAAGCCACATGAATCTTAGCAAAAAAAAAAAAATCAGAACATGGTCAGTTCTCAGTATCTGATATGGATTTACAAGGTAGTATCAGCCCTTCTCCAGGTATTTAACATTCTTATCTAGCCCACATTTTGAAAACTTCTGTTAAAATTAGTAAATTTCTCTCATGGTGGGTTATTTCTCTGCCAAATGAAAACATATTAGAAAGTGGGATGAGTGCTTAAATATGTAAATCAAAGATTAAAAGGGAGACATAGACAATAGCACAATAATAACAGATGATTTCAATATCCCACTTTCACCAACAGACAGCTCATCCAGACAGAAAATCAGTAAGGAAACATTGGTGCCGAGCTACACCTTAGACCAAATGGAACTAGCAGACCATTCCACCCAGCAGCAATAGGATGCACGTTCTTCTCAAAAGCAAGTGAAACATGCTCCATAATAGACCATATGTTGGGCCACAAAACAAATCTTAACAAAGTTAAGATCAGAATCATATCAAATATCTTTTCCAACCATAATGAAATGAAATTAGGAATCCATAACATGATGAATCATGGAAATTTAACAAATTGTGGAAATTAAACAATATGCTCCCGAATAACTATAGTGCCAAATAAGAAATTAAAACGGAAAAATTTAAGTATCTTGCAATAAAAGAAAATAGAATCACAACACACCCAAACTTACAAGATATAGCAAAATATTTTTTTTTCTTTTCCTTTTGCTTTTCTTTTTTTTTTTTTTTTTTGTGGTGCTAGGGATTGAACCCATGGGCATTCTACCTCCAAGTTATACCCCAGCCCTATTTTTTTATTTTTTACTTTGAAACAGGGTCTCACTAAGTTATGGAGGGCCTCACTAAGTATCTGAGACTGGCTGTGAACCTGTAATCCTCCTGTCTCAGACTCCCAAGTACTGGAACTAAAAGTGTATACCATAACCACCAGCAGAGCAAAATATTTCTAAAGGGAAAAATGTATCATAATAAATGCCTACCTCAAAAAAGAGAAATAATCTCAAAAAAGCACTTTAACTTTATATTTCAGCGTTTAAAACCAGAAGAACAAACTAAGTCCAAAATTAGCAGAAGGCAAGAAATACCAAAGATCAGAGCAAAAGTAAAGAGAAAAGAAACTAAGAAAACAAAAGGAAAGCTTTAAAAAAACAAAGCTAAAGAGTTTTTTAAAGCTAAGCAAAATTGACAAACCTAGACTAAAAGAGAGAGACAGAGAAAGACAGCGAGAGAAAGAGAACTCACATAAATAAAATCAGAGATGAAAGAGGAGTCATTAAAGGCTCATAAGAGACTATTGTGAACAACTGTATGTCAGTAAGGCGAGGCCCAGGCCAGTCCCACTCTTTTTATAACAACCAAGTACACAAGAATAGCATTAATTCATTACAAGGGCAGAACCCCAATGACTTAATAATCTTCCAGTAGGCTACCTCTCAAAGTCTCTACCACTTCAGCCTTATCACACGAAGGACCAAGCTTCCACAACATGAACACACGGAGGAAAAGCTAGATCCGAGCCCAAACAATATCCAAAGGAATCCACTTCAGTACATCAACAAGAAGCCCGTGCTCCCGCTCCCGTATTCATTGTGGCAGGATTCATCATGACCAAGCTGTGGGCACAACGGAAGTGCCCATCAAAGAATGAATGGGTTTTTTAAAACATCTTTTATGCCGGGCATGGTGGTGCACGCTTGTAATCCCCGCGCTTGGGAGGCAGAGACAGGAGGATCACGCAGGTTTGAAGCCAGCCATGCTGACTAAAGAGACCCTGTTTCCAAATAAAAATATCAAAAAGAGATCTGGGAGTGTAGCCCGGAGGTAGAAGGGCTTCTAGGAATCCCAGTACCACCAATAAATAAATAAATAAATAAATAAATAAATAAATAAAACATATTTTATGTGGGCACATATTTCATGTGCCCTCAAGTTTAAAAAAATGTAGATAACTCTCCACCCAGGCACATAGAAACAAATACTCTATGCCCATACTTATACAGAATCTAAAAATGTAAAATTCACACAAGTAGAAAGCGTGGGTGGGTGGGGAAATCTTGGTCAAAGTTACAAAGTTTCAGTTAGACAGGAGGAATATGTCTTGTATAGCATCATGTGGTGGCTATAGTAGGTAAGGATGTACTAGATTTCAAAACAACTAGAATAGCGAATTTATATGTTCTCATTACAGAGAAATAATGTTTGAGATGTACATAATTATTATTTATAGAGAAAAATTAAAACTTTTAAGTAAACAGAAAGAGCCACCGTCACTCCCCTACCCCTTAAAAAAGAAATTGGCATAATAAAATGGGAGCACGGGCAGGATAATACAGAGAAGTTTATATTTGCCCTGGCCAGGTAAGCAGTGCCCCATATTCTCATCACCACTGCCCCCACGCCTCCCCTGAAACCTGGGGGTTTCCTGTGCGATCTGTGTACTACATAGGACTAGGGAACTGAGAACTAAGACCTCAGCTAAAAGTCTATAAATAGTTGCTACCAGTAAGCCATGATTTGGACAAGTGTCAATAACAAATGTCACCACCGACAGAAGAGTGCCTAGTAAGACATGAGCCATTACATAATTGCCATTTGTCTTTGGGAAAAGCCCGAAATTTGAAATCATGCCAATCTCAGTATGACCGTGGGCTCTGTGGGCTAGTTTTGCATCCTTCAGCACCTCGAGATTTGCCTCATGTCTACAATGAAAGGAACAAATCCTGCTTTGCAGGGTTGTGGACATGAAGCACCTCCCGTGCTGTGGAATCCGCTGAACGTTATCTTCTTCCTCCTTCTTGTCCCTTCGCTCATCTTCTTCACTTCACAATATCTTGCAAAGAAGTGCAATATCTTCTTTGCACTCATCTTAGAAGGCAAACTGTCCCATAAAAAACTCTTTTGTAATCCACTCAACTATCTCTATTTACCATCATCATTTTATTTATAATTAGCAGTAAATGCAACACCCATTTAAATCTCAAAAAATCGCCTACAACCATGTTTGCTAAAAATTGAATAAATAGATAAAATAAAACAGAAAAGTACTTTTAAAAACTTTCCCTAAAATACTCACTCAGAACCATTAATGTCATATGCAATATAGCAACGTTGATTTCTTGACAGAAGGTTAATTAGTTCTCTCCCATAGGATGGTACTGCCGTAATTAAACCAATAACAACAAGGAAAAAACCACCCTCGGGCAGCTTAAAACATCCCGACAATAATGAGAAATGGCAATGGGCACCGTGTACCAAGGCTTTTTTCTGGTTGCTGTTGTTTAATCGTTGGCATAAAAAACAAAATCTCCCATGCCAAATACCGTCCACCCTGAGACAGCCCTGTTTTCACCAGACGGCAGGTACTTCAGCCTTATGCTAGACCTTCCTCCACAGCCTCGCGGTAAATGAGACCAAGAAGCTCCAAACGTGGGCGCAACTTTGTTCCTGTGTCGCCATATATCATTTCCCCTGGTAATGATGTGATTAATAGCATCTGTTCTGTGACCTAATTATAGTCCAATTCATGCATATTCATATGTAGCCTGGGTTCAGGGTGGAGGGGAGAGGAGTCTGTAGGCATCTGGATGCTGCAGCCTGTGCAACTTCCCCTATGGGACACAAAACAAGCCTGGAGCCAGCGCTGCTCTGATCAGCACTCACCCACAACCACAGAAAAGGCTTCTTCTCTCTCCCCCACTCAGGCCTCTTAGAAAAGCATAATCCCTGTACTTGGGAGGCTAAGACAGGAGGAACCCAGATTTGAGGCCAGCCTTAGCAACTTAGCGAGACCCTGTTTAAAAATAAAATAGGGCTAGGAGAGCCAGGCGTGGTGACGCATGATTGTAATCCCCGTGATTGGGAGGCGGAGACAGGAGGATTGCACAGGTTCGAAGCCAGCCTCGCTTGCTTAAGAGACCCTGTTTTTTCAAATAAAAATATAAAAATAGGTCTGGGAGTGTAGCCCGAAGGTAGAAGGGTTTCCAGGAACCCCAGTACCATCAAACAAACAAACAAATAAACAAAATAGCGCTAGGAGAATAGCTCATAGATAAAATGCCCCTGTACCCATTCCTGGTACCCAAAATAATAACAACAATAAACTCTGAAGAGGGCTTGGGGAAGTAGTATTGGTCTGCTTAGACTCATTGAATTATGCTAGAAAAGGGTTGGCATTTCAAGATTGAAAGAAGAAAGGAAATATCATGTGCTTCCACATAAAACTGTACTACCAATCCAGGAGGTGTAAAAAATGGCCACATGCCATTTGAATTCAGTATTTGAAAATAAGAAGAAAGAGTATAACCTCTCAGGGGATAAATATAACTGAAGGTTGTACATGATGGTGATACATCTCTCCACGTGATTTACATTCAAGAGTACATTGGGCCAGCCCCCTGTGGTGGCACACAACTATTATCCTAGACACTCAGGAGTCTGAGGCAGGAAAATCACGAAGTTTGAGGCCAGCTTGGGCAACTTAGTGAGATCCTATCTATATCAGAAAGTAAATGGAAAAATAGGGTAAAGCTTCAGACAAGATCAAATAGAATGAGGGTATGAGTTTGGTAAGGTAGGATATACTTGAGATTAGAGATAGTGAAAATGTAATAGAATTCTAGTAACCAATGCAGAGTTTCCGGTATAGTGATATGAAGTGGATTTCATACAAGAAAAAGAGAAGATTGAAAAAAAGAAAAAGGAAAAGAGATGGTAGAGGGTAGGTATGTACAAGGGAAGAAGCTTGGGAGAGGGTTTGGAAAGTGGGTGTAAAAAAAAAAACAGGCATACATACTCATACATTTAAAAAAATAACAAAAACCAAAACAACCCCAACAACAAATTAATGTGACTCTACAAATAAATTTAGCACACCGGACCTCTGCAATCTCTCTGTGTGCAAATACTGAGTGCCACCGGCACCTTTCCTACTGTAAGCCTGGTTCTCTGAGTCTTTCTCAGTTTATGCAGATGGTTGGTATTGATGGGGCTGAATCTAGCGTTAAACTCAGATCATCTTCCACACTTTTCACAGGTGTGGTCTCTCCCTGCCTCCGTAGATGGCGTACGCCTCTGAGACCAAACTCAACCTAAGAGTCTCTGTTCTCTATAGCTATGGCTGGTCTGGTCTGATTTCTCCCTATTCACCACAATTTGGTGGTCTGTGGTGATCTTGGAGATCCTACTAACTGGGTCTAGTGTCAAGCGTAGATCAATCATTCAAACACAACAAAACAAATGCTGGCAAGGATGTGGAGAAGTGGGAACTCTAAAACATTTGAGGTGGGATTGCAAATTAGTGAAACCACTTTGGAAAACTCTATGGAGGATCCTCAGAAGAATGCAAACGAACCTACCATATGATCCAGCAGTACCACTTCTGGGTATCTACCCAAAAGAAGGGAAACCAAACTACCACACTAGTGCATGTATATCTATGTTCATAGCTGCATAATTCGCCATTGCCAAACTATGGAACTAGCCGAGATGTTCATCAACAGATAAATGGATTACAAAGCTGTGGGATATGTACACCATGGAATTTTACTCAAACATAAAGAAAAACAATTACGTCATTTACAGAGAAATGGATGGAACTGGAGGACATTATGGTAAGTGAGATTAGTCAGTCACAAAAAAATAAGAAATCGGATGCTCTCCCTAATATGCGAAAGCTAGGGAGAAATGGGTCATAGGAGGAACTCTAGATGAAGAAGGAGATTCTACAGATGAGCAAATAAGGTGACTTGAAGGGATGGGAGGGGGAAAGAGGGATATTCTCTAATGCACATGATGTACTTTAACAAACATATCAAAGTCAATCACTAAGCCAAGCATGAGAAGGAGGGAGGGGGAGGGAATGGGGCAGGAATTGAGTAAGGACTAATTGGGTGATGTATGCATGTATGTCTCCACCATCTTGTATCCTGTTAAGATGTATGATTACAATGCACCAATAAAATTTTTTTAAAGTAAAAATAGGAGGGGTAAGGTAAAATGCATGCCTAGCACCCATGAGGCCCTGTATTTAATCCCAACACCAAAAAAAAGAAAAGAGAGGAAGAGGAAGGAAGGAAGAGAGGGAGGGAGGGAGGGAGGGAGGAAGGAAGGAAGGAAGGAAGGAAGGAAGGAAGGAAGGAAGGAAGGAAGGAAGGAAGGAAATTAAAACTCCTCTGGGCTAAGACTGGCCACTGATGTCCATTCCAAAGCTCAGTTAAACATCTTGGTGCTCATGGCTCCAAACAACTAGAAAAAGAAAAAAGGACCAATCAAAATGACTCCTCAGAATATGTTCAAACTACTCAAAAACACTTGGGTATGAGTTCCAGAGCATTTCTATTAATCGCAGGTCCCTGTCGTGACCTCGTAAACCCACTGGCATTGACACATCAGAGGCTTCCAGGAGTCTGATCCTCTGACAGAAACTTGGATGCTGAATATGCAGAACCAAATAAAAAGTGGTGCTTTTGTTCCTAAAATTGGCTCCTCGAAAGTGGATGCCTGTTCTCCTTTCTGGAAGCATCTCTGAACACTTCCCTGTCAGTTCCCTGGGCTCAGCCTTGTTTTCAGGGCAGCACATGAACAAGTGAGTGTTTGCCAAGTAAATAAAGAAATAGGCTTAGTGGAAGCAAGTGTGGGAGCAATATGGTTACCTCATGGGGCTCGGGTGTTTACAGAGGTGGTCAATGGGCTTCGTGATAACACATACGAATGCATGCCTGTAGTGTCACTTAGAAGTCCTGTGTTAACACTACTCCCATACAGCTCCTCACACATCATCTACCTGAAAATAACATATAAGAATTTTTGTTGAAATGTGACACAAGGCAAGGTGTTGAAACTTTTCTAAAGAGCTTCAGAATTAAACCCTACCCTTGGCTAACCAGAATTTTTATTTCTTATACAATCAAGAAACATGGGTTATTAAATTCCAGACCCTGTAGGGGCTAGAATAAATAGTCAGTGACCTTAAGCAGATTGAAATCTGGGTGAAAACATAAGCAATGTAAGACAAATAGGCCCGTTACAAAGCAGAATGTGATAAATGCCACAGCATATTACAGAAGAAAAGTGCCAGTCTTGTCTAAGCATAGAAAGATAAGAGCTAAACTCCCCAGAGACCAACTATATGATCTTTAAATAATATTAAACTTCTTTACATTAAAAAGATCATATTTTCTTATTCTTCATTGACTGGGTTCTAATCAATACACATTTCAAATCAACAATTCATCTCAAGGCCTAGTGCTCTCACCCTCTTTTTAAGGAGCCGCAGCTATAAATCCACCAAGACAAGGTGACCAGTTACACAGATGATGTGTAAGATGTCCGGTGGCATCATAGACTGGAAGGGAATCCAAGTCCTCAACGCATTAAATGTTTGACATTGTAAGAATTTAATTGTGTCATCTTATGTTTAATTGGGAGTGGGTATAATGCCAGATGTTCTAAATGGAAAGTTCATTGATTGCATCTAACCCCAAAGTTTAAAAATACATAACAAGATAAAAACCCTAGGATAAAAATAAACCAAAGACCATTTAAAGGTATTTTATCTTTCAAGTTTTTATATCCAATTACTTCTTCCCAAAATGCCATGACCCAGGCCGGGCGTGGTGGCGCACGCTTGTAATCCCTGCGCTTGGGAGGCAGAGACAGGAGGATCACGCAGGTTTGAAGCCAGCCGCGCGCGCTGGCTTAGGAGACCCTGTTTCCAAATATAAAAAAAAATGTAAAAAGAGGTCTGGGAGTGTAGCCCGGAGGTAGAAGGGCTTCCAGGAACCCCAGTACCACAAAAAAAAAAAAAAAAAATGCCATGACCCATATGAACTGGCACCTCACAGACAGAGAAAGCTAGGCGTTCCAGTACTCGTGACTATGGTATATTGCACATGCTGCTAAATGCTGGAATACATGTCTCAGTGCAAATGCAGAGCCCTCCCAAATTACAATTATACCATCATTTAGACCACCACATTTGTAAACTTAACAAAATCACTGACTATTTATTCTAGCCCCTACAGGGTCTGGAATTTAATAACCCATGCTTCTTGATTGTATAAGAAATAAAAATTCTGGTTAGCCAAGGGTAGAGTTTAATTCTGAAGCTCTTTAGAAAAGTTCCAACACCTTGCCTTGTGTCACATTTCAACAAAAATTCTTATATGTTATTTTCAGGTAGATGATGTGTGAGGAGCTGTATGGGAGTAGTGTTAACACAGGACTTCTAAGTGACACTACAGGAATCTTTAAATACTAAGTTCCTCTTTCGTTACTTCTTCTACTTTCTGGATTTTTACCTGCCCCCCTCCAAAACAAAAGAATCATTTATACCTAGAAAATTAATCAATCTGTTGATCAATCTGTGTGGATGAATACAGATCTGGGATAGATCCCTTGTCACTAATTTGAGATATAAAAATTAGGTCACATTTCTTTACCTACTCTAATTGAATGAGTCCAAGTTTCCTTTTCAAGAATGAGTGACTCTTCTTCCTGTGCTTGAGGTCAAGGCCCCAAGAGTGCTGACTCGGCAGAGAATCAGTCCTGAAGATGCTTTGTGGAAAGAAAAACAGAGCCAATCTTAGCACCTTCCGTGGAAGAGCCATGCCTTCTGAAGGTGTCACATCCAGAACGATTCCTTGATTATGTTGAAAATAAGTAACCTAGCAGCTCTGAATATTTTTTTCTGGGAAAAGTGCAGGTCCTCACGCCTGCTGACACTGAACATCCCAACAGCTCAACACAGTTCTTATTTGCTGAATGAGAGCAAGTGGAGCTCAGTATGTGCCTACCCGTGCTAGACTAAGTGTATGATGCTCAGGCCCTCCTACTGCGACCTGAGTCCTTAGGCACTACGCCATACCCCAATCCCTTGCCACCGAAGCCCTAGAAACAGCTCGTGATGGTCCTAGAGTTGGAAATCTGAGACCACTGCTGCTGTTGGTGCTACTGCCTCTGTCCCTACCACCACAGACAGACAGACAGACAGACAGACAGACAAGGAGAACCCCATGCCTATCTGGCTGGACCAAACAGTTTCCTCCTGACCTGTTATATAACTCACAACTGGAGGGAACAAACGCTTTGGAACATCTTCTCTTGAAGACCCTGTGAAGACCTCCCCGTGACCAGGCACTCAGCTGTGCTCATGTGAGGCTGCCGCCTGCTCAGCAGCATGCCCCTTGTATTTGTTCTCACTCACTCCTTTATAGCTTTTATTTTTCCACACTCTTGCTTTCCAAAAGTCCTGCCCTCTCCCCAAAGTACAGAGAAGCATATGAGCTTGTGCCTCAGGCTATTTTCCAGCGCACCTAAGCTAAGACTCCCTCTCAACTTACAAAAGCGAAGAGCCTCGGCTTTCCAGAAAATAAAGAAAATCTTTCTCCTTATATGTTACTCACAGATGTCTTTGCATCGCAGTAGTCTGGGCTCCTAGTGTTCCTGAGGTTATTTACTCTGTGTTTGCAGTACACATATGCACACAAGCACACGCGCACACACACACATACACACACACGCATGCACATGCACACATAGAAAATATAATCACATTATCCCCAAGAAAATACCACACTCTACCTCAGTGCCAGAATTGCTAAGACAGGGGCCCTTCAATCCTTATTCCTACTGTGTTCAGAAAACCCTCTGCTTCAATTCCACTCCATCCCGGTGACATTGGCTTTACCTTTGAACATGAAGAAAGCATCTGCCTCTTCAGGTCTCAAGAGGTACCTTTCTTCCTGCCGTAAAAACTGAAAGACTAGTGCTTCTTTCTGAGAAAACTTCTGATTATTATATGAGGCTAGAAAATAATCATAACCATTCAGAAGTCTGTTTCAATTAAACAATTACATCCCTGCGTGGCCTATATTCTCCTGTGGGTCACCACAGGGCATCACCAGGCAGGTTGTGACAGGGAGATATCATCCTGTCCTCTTTATTGCTTTGCCAGGAAAAGGCCTACTGGGAAATGTCTATTCAGCTATCTACACTGCACTATTCGAAAGACCAATAAAGGGTTTTCTCACCAAAAACTTCCTTCCTTCCTAAAATGTTATTTTTAATTCCTGGCATTGAGTTCATTTAAGAACTCTTCAGATACCTGTGAGTCCAGGCTGGATAAAGCCATCCATGGGCAAGACAGAGACAGGTGATTACATATTACCCAGTCAATACACTAACATGGATTCCAAGGTGGAATGCTGTCTCCTAATGTAATTAAATATGACTCAAGAGCTCTCAGCTAACGTGCACTGAGTGTCTACTATGAGCAGGACATTATCCCAGGTCTGGAGGAAGAGAGAAGCAAAAACACACACTTCTGTCTGAAGACATACATTGGGAAAATGTTAGGACTTGTGTTTGCTAGGTTACTCTCAACATTAATATAAAACTTTGTTTTTAATATTGAAACAAATTTATATCATTGTACATCACTCTAATGCTTTTATGGTGAGCCATAGGAATATATGAATGCCTTTTACATGGTTAAAATCACTTTATACAGCCGGGCGTGGTGGCACACACTTGTAATCCCTGTGCTTGGGAGGCGGAGACAGGAGGATAGAGCAGGTTTGAAGCCAGCCTCGCTGGCTTAAGAGACCTTGTTTCAAAATAAAAATATAAAAAATGGGTCTGGGAATGTGGCCCGGAGGTAGAAGGGTTTCCAGGAACCCCAGTACCACCAAAAAAAAATCACTTTATAGAAAACATTTTTCAATAAATATTTCATCACATAGATCATTTCCTTCCACGACTTAAAAATAATATTTCAATAATTGCATATAACAGTCATTTTATGTCTTTCTGTTCCAATATTGTTCAGGAAGGTGTCAACACCCCACCAAAGACAAGTTGTTAAAATGGTAATTAAGTAGACACTTCATTTCTGCCCCCATATTATTGCTCCCCAATATCACGTAATGAAGAAGAGCCAGAATTCACTGACACCTTCCTGATTCTCCTTTGGGTGATTGCTTCTTTTTTGATGTATCCATCAATATGCTCTGTGCCATGAACAAGTTTTAATTGTTTACTCTTTGCCCGTTTGGGGTTATGTCCCTCAGAGTAAGTGTTTAAATCGCCCCTATGGTAGATCACTGCTCAGAAAGACTAGACCAATGGAAAGCCGCTACGCACACAATGACCAGCACGTGTGCTGTTAGCCCGTTGGATTGGTCAGTAGAGTTGCTCCTCCCGATTCCAGCTGCTTTCATTTTCACTTCCTCAATTATTTTCAAGGCTGAGTAGCTCTTCTATGTGAGGTTTTCACTTACTACATTTCCTTCCATGTAAACCATCTGTTCAAATCCTTTACAGTTAGAAGTGGCTTTTTATGAGAAATAGGAGAAGGTAAGAATAGCCTAGGACATTGTATAGCTTATGGCATTCTGATAGCCACGGACTAGGCTCCTACTATGGAGCACAGGTCCCAAATTGAAATAGAAGGAATAAGGGGAATCCTATACCAGGCCAGCCCTACCTTCTGCACAGAAAGCCACAGACCTCCACCCAGGAAAGGGAAATTCCCCAACCTTTGTGCCAGTTCCCAAACCACAGAATATGGCCAGTGATTTGACATGAGCTGGCATTTTCAAAGGCCTTTTCAAGTATGCCTCACAGAACTTGAATAAATCCAACCACCCCCAATTTGCAAAGGAAGGAGCTGAGTCACAGGGGCTTTGGCTGACGGACTCGGGAAGCCTGTTAGTGGGAGAGCTGGAGGCAGGAGGCAAAGCTCCTGCATTCTTGTCCTGGACTTGGGGAAAAGAGGCCACCCTGCCTCTTTATTGTGTCCATCAAGGAACAGACAGCCAATTGTGACTTCCCCAGCTCCCACAAAAGAGCAATTTGCTGCTCTGCCAACAGTGGGGCCTGAATAAACTGGCCCTTGTGCTAAAAGTACGCTGAACCCACCAACGCTCTGCACAAAGTAGAGAGCTGCTCAGAGGCTGAACAGCCGCACCACCTGCACGCCCAAATCCCTGGCTGGGGGAAGTCTGCTAATGCAGTCGGACATGGCTTGGGTAGAAGAAAATAAGAAATATGTCATGTGTGCATGCTGTATTTTTTAATTAATTAGTTCTACTTTCTAGATCTCACATTTGGATTCACTGTCCCTCCAGAGGCTCATAGGCAGTGCCAACAAATGTAGCCAATTTATCTGGCCCCAAAGTTGCTTAGCCTGATTTTTGCTTTACATCCATGTAGGTTGTAGGGCTGTGGTATGGGTATCCAGGATACCAGATGTTTGACAGTGAGTGGGTATTTTCTAAACAAAAAAACAAAACAAAAAATGTCATGGTCTCTATCTGGCCGTGGTGCCACACGCTTGTAATCCCAGTACTTGGGAGGCTGAGACAGGAGGATTGCACAGGTTTGAAAACAGCCTCAGCTGCTCAGTGAGGCTCTCAGCAACTTAGTTTCCAAATAAAATACAAAATAGGTCTGGGAGTGTAGCCGGAAGGTAGAAAGCCTCTGGGTTTCATCTCCAGCACACACAAAAATAAATAAATAAATAAATAAATAAATAAATAAATAAATAAATAAAGTCATACACTCTAAAAACCAGCTCTTCAATGTTCTGACTTCTATATCTCCTGCCAGATGAAAGTTAAAGACGAAAGCAGACCTACCTACCTCCAAATCGACCCTTTCTAACCAATAGAGAAGCAACTGCTACTTAAAGAGCAAACAAAAAACATGAAATTCTGTTTTCAAGGTTTTATTTCACTTTCTGGTTACTAAAATAGACACCTGCATTTCAAAAAAGGATAATTGATAATGACAAGAATATGAAGACTCATGACACTAATGTTCCCATGCTCGTGCGAAATGCACACAATGGGAGTTTGGGGATGGGACTATTTCTTTAAAAGCTCATCCTTCAATATGTCATAATCATTCCATGCAGATAAGTAGAGCAGCATTCACTCTTGGCCTCCTCTGAAGCCTGAGGCAGAAAAGCACATAGGGTGCCCATGTTCCTGAAGCGTTAGGCAGCTCCTTCTGCTTCCCATTTACTGCCCAGCTTCTCAGTCTGTGCATTTGCTGCTGGCAAATACCCAAAGTCTACCTTGACAGGAATACAATAAGTACCGCCAGAAGAAATGCTTTTGTTTGTATTTGGCTCCCAACAAACCGTCTCCTGTCTTCCCACTATACCCAGAAGGGGAGGCACATGGGTGGCGTATGCAGGCTGTGACACTCGGGGCTGCTCATGCAGGAGGGCTCCAGCTGCTGCTCCCTTTAGCTGAGCCATCCTCTAATACAGAAAGCCTAACTCCATCCATATTAACGGCAGGCTGATGGATGCCAAGCTGGGTTGTAAGTACTGGGGATATAAGCATGAATAAAATAAAATAAAAAGACAAGCTCCTTGCTTGGTGCAGTTTATTTTCCCAAACAGAAGACAGACAATAAACATGAAAATAATCCATAGATGGGGCCATTGCAAGCATTGTTAAGGGTCCTGGTGAAAATGGAATGGGGTGATATGAGAGCAACTTAAGTTACATTGGTGTCAAGGAATATCTCCTGGAATGACCAGTGAGCTCTCTGATATCAAGTGATGGAGACAGAAGAAGCCACACATAAAAATAAGTCAGAATAGGAAGAGGATAGAAACAATCACAGCCTACAGAAAGATCTGCCAACTCTGTAAAGACCATCCCAGGCTGTAGGCCTTACCAGAATAGGTGCCTCAAAGACCAGCTTCCCTTTTGAACACTTAGTAGAAAGCCAGCTGTAGCCCAGGAGGTCATCTCAATCAACCTTTCATTTTAAAGTTGGAATGCAATGGCTCACAAAGACAGAGTGATTTGCTCTAAGTCACATGAGTTTAGGTAGGTATGACAAGCTAGAGAGAAGGGGCCCGAGGGGACTCTGAGAAGACAGCAATATTCTGAGGTAGGTTAGCCATTTTGGAACTTCTAAATCAGAGCAAGCTATTCTCCCAAAAGGAAAGATGACTAAATTTTTATAAAAGCTGTCTGCCTAAATTGGCCAGGACTAGTCAGGTTTTGCTGCAATAACAACTCCAAAATCTTAGTGACTGAGGCAGGAGTGGTGGTGCAGGCCTGTAATACCAGTGTTTGAGAGGCTGAGACATGAGAATCCTCAGCTAGTTGGTGAGACACTGTTTCAAAATAAGAAAAGTGCTAGGAGATATAGAAGAGGTGGAATGCTCCTGGATTCAATCCCAATACCATCACCACCAAAAAAAATAATAATAATAATTAATGACTTAAATGCAGGTGTTTTTTTTTGTCATAGGTCACCAGAAAGGCTCTGTTTATAATAGTCAAGTCCCTATCTGAAATGTTTCCCCAGAGGGGAGAAAGAGCTCTGGAAGAGCTCACAGCTCACATTTGCAATGGAATATTCCAGTTTAGAAGTGGCACATGTAATTTTACTTACAACTCATTGGCCAGACCTGCTGAGCAACCCTGCGGTTGGCTCTTTAAAGCTACAGGGAGGCTAGGACATGAAAGTCACACATGTACCCAAGAGAGGAGAATTCGAAGTGTTTAGCAACTAGCACTCTGTTCTATACTCTACAGGTTATGCTAGCAAAGAGAAAAATCCTCCACAAGCCTAAGCCACAAGCCTTTCATTATCCATTATAGAAAATCTTAATCACAATCAGAGACAAAGCCACCAAGAGAACATGACAAGGAGAAAAAGACCCCATAGGTGGCCAGTAATCGTCTGTCAACAGTAAGAGGGAGGGAAGAAGTATGGTTGGCTAAAGAAAAAGAATTCTGTGTGAAAAACTGGAAGTTAGCTTTCAGTGAATTCAAGGCTTTGAGTCTTAGATCTAAGAAGCCCTTCCCTAATAGGAATAGGAATCCTAAGCTACCTTCATACATAGTTAGTGGGAGCTTAGTGGTATTTTGTAAGACAGCTTCAGAGGTGACTGGCTCCAGCTAGAGTCTAAGCACAAACAGAGAATTTGTTCACCTCAAACGTTCTAGAGCCATTTCCCTGCCAGATAAAGCTGTCCAGACAGGTGAATTCAGCCCAGCACATCCCCTAAGACAAAATGTACTGAGATAAGACTTGCTCAATCACCCACTTAGGCTTACCAACCCAGAATTTTCCATAGCCACAGGCACATATAGATTTCCAATCTGCCGACACCGCAGACACAGGCAGCCCACTGAAGGTTTTGTCTGTCTTTCGTGGCCATCATCATCTTGTGCAACCTGGTGTTTATTGCACCAGTTCCACATCAGGTGCAGGACTAAGAAAGCTGAAACAAACATGCACCCTTTCCAATGAAGCCTCACCTTCTTGACTCTAAAACTAATGTAAATATTGCTGAACAAAATTGCCTTCTATTCTTTTTCACCCTGCATTAACATGCATGACAGAGGTTTGGAGATCTGTTTCCAAAGGCCACAGTGAGATGAGTTTAAAAATCCAGTCCAAGAACCCAGGACTTCAAAGAAACCACACTATAGAGTCCTATCCACAGGATCCCCAAGACTGCATTGATCATTTTTAAATCTTCCAAATCTGCCCACTTTTTCCACATACATCTCCCTTTAGATTCATCTTTACCCAAGCCCTTCTCCTAGAAGAAGGAACATTCCAAACTCGCATGCACTTAATGGCTACAAAATTCTTTACCACTTTTCCATGGAAATTGCACAAGAAAGCTGGTTTTACAGCAGGATGTCCAAATGGCCTCAGCCTGTTGGACTCTCTGTATGAAACACTGGAATCCTTCTTAAGGAAATTCCACCCAATGACCTTTTTCAGCACATAATTAGTGTGTGAGGCTCTCTTAAGCCATGTGCTAAGATGTTTCTTGTATAACCCCACTGGTGATCTGAAATCCCCTGTGATTGCAGGAGATGGCTGTGCCACTTCTCAGAGTTCAAAAGCTAAGCAGTCAAATACCGCTGGGCTTTAGAGACACACAGTGCTGATGTGCCTGCCAAAGTAAAATACTTTCTCATTAGAACTCCACACAATCTGTAATCACTGGCCTGCAGAGGCTCTTTAGAGAATTCATATATGTTTTCTTCACCTCACAAAGAAGTTGGAATTCACAGGCCATCTCCAACCCTCCACCCACATCTGGCTCCACTTGGTCAGGGCTTGTTTTAATCCTATTAAAATGTCACAGCTGAGTGATAAACTTTTTCTTGGGGCCTCACAAAGGAACTCTGAGTGCTGATTCATGATTGGTCCCCTTTGAGGCTGACATTCAAGTGCTACTTCTAGCCCATGCTTACCCATCTCATGACCCCGTCTCTTTTCTCCTTTCACCTCGCCAGCCTTACCACTGGCGCTTGGTCTACACTTTCATCAGTCCACAGCTGCAAAGGAAATTCTCCCTCATTATCTCCTGCACAGCTCACTTGCTCCATGAAGGCATCCAAGAGCCTCCCTCCACGTCCCCACCTCAGTAGTAATTTCTCAGGAGTGGTATGCTCCTCCAGGTGCCAAAGTTCTCTCTCCCCACTGAAATATTCTTATTCAGTTAATATGAGAAATGATTCCACAAATGTGAAAATGAGTAGCTGCTGGTTACTCATATTGACCACATCGTCATCCTCACCAGGAGGATCGCACCTACCATGTCTGAGGACAGACTCTATGTCCAGCACTAATCTGTTTTCCCCATGGAGGAGCTCATTTGGTCCTAAACACAAAGGCAGGTGGGGAACTACTCTTAGCCCTTTTTTAGAGATGATAACATTGAGGCTCAGGAAGCAGAAATAACTTGCCCAAAGTCATGTAACCTGCAAACTCATCCTCTTAAGAGTAGTTATTATAACTCCTTTTCTCCCTAGCTTCCACATCTCTAGATGAGAAAGGAGAAACCATAGAAGAGCAAATGAGGCAACCTAACTGGGGAGGATGGGAGGGGGAAGAGAAAAATTATCTAGAGCACATAATATACATTCATAAACATATCAAAGTCAATCCCTAAGCCAGACATGAGAGGGAGGGAGGGGAGGGAATGTGGTGGGAATTGGGGAGGGTCTAATTGGATGATGTGTGCATGTATGCCTCTATCATCTTGTACTCCATTAAAAAGTATGACTACAGTGCACCAGTAAAAAATTTAAAAAAACTAGTCAGCGTTGTAAGTGATTCATAGAATTTCCCAATAAGGATGCTCCGTGACCATTGACCTACCCATTTTCTGCTGTCTCCTTCTTTCTTTCTATGTAACAAAAGAAGCATCCTGCAGTTAGTAAGAACATCAGCAAGGGAGAAGGTGGTTCCCCTGGGAGCCCTGGATGTCACATCTGAGTGATAAATTTTGATAAGTTTAATAGTTTATCATGATAAACACCTGATAGATGTGCCTACTCATCACATTCCCACCATGCTCAGCTGAAGAAGACAGCAGGAAGGATGAAGGAGAAAGAAGTGGAAGAATAACAAGGAGGAGAAGGCAGGCACAGCCCCTACCCTCACAGTCCTGCCTGGGCACCTCTGGGACTATCTGGGTCTACAGTTAGCACCTGCATAGGCTTGTTTTCCTAAGGAAAAACCAGCCAGCACTACCTATTACAAAAAAATAAAGTCCAAAGTTCCCTCTCTGAGGCCAGGCCAACCTCACTGACTGAGTTGTGAAGTTCCCTCTCTGAGACCAGAAGGTCACTAACTGGTAAAAGGACTGAATTCTAGCACCAACATGTACAGAGTCAGGATACGTGACTGTGTGTGAGTAAACAGCTCTCTCTCCTCCCTCTCTCTCTCTCTCTCTCTCTCTCTCTCTCTCTCTCTCTTTCCTCTCTCTCTCTCTCTGACTTTGCTGTGGGGAGACAGGGCTGCAGTCAGCACGCAGCAGTTCTGAGCATGGGACACAGTCCCTGTCATGCAGGTGCAATGCATTATGATTCTCTCTCTGGAGACTGGTAGCCAGACCTTGTGTCTGGTCATAATGAGCTACACTATAAGGATCTCTATGGCCCTCAAGCGCCTCCTGACTGATCACAATTCTGTTCAAGGAGCTTCGACATTTCCCCTGGTTCATTTTGTTCATTTCCTCACCCCTGGCCTCTACTTCACCTCTCTTGCTCCTGGCACCCCGTTCTTCCCTGATCACCCTCCCCGGGCTCAGCATCGCCAGCCCCGGGCATGTGGATGGGACTCCTCCAGGGTGTGAGGGTGAGGCATGCCCTGTGTTTGAGCCCCAGACTCAAGGCCAAACATGAGCAAAATTACTAAGTAGGTGATTTGTTTCCACACTCCCCGCCACATGTGCCCAGTCTGCCCTCCTCCTGGCTTGTCCCCTGGATAAATCCTGGCACCAGGTCCCTCACTCTCATACTCAGAGAGCTTAAGTAACATTTTATGGCTCAGAGAATGAAACACAAGTTCTCCTGAGGCGTTTCAAGCCCACCCCTTCCCTTTCCCTCAGCCAAGCTTGGCCTTCTCTCTCACTGTGCCTCTCCACGGAGTCTGCCCCAGCCAAGTGGTGGCACTGCCACCCCTGTGCAGCCATTGACCTCGGGCAAGGCCCTGCACTCCCGCATCTGCAGACCTATGTGCAAATTGCCTAGGACCTCCAATCCCTTCCCTAAAACATCCAATAAACAGATTTGATAAAATTGAAGATCACTGGACAGCAGCAGAGACAGACAGCGAGAACCTTTTTTTTTAACCTTGGTGAAACTGACTTTTTAATTCATACAACTTTCAATTTTTTTTTTCATTTTGCCTGGGAATATCCATGCATGGCCCTGGGTTTGATCTCAAGTACAAAAAAAAAAAAAAAAAAAAAAAAACCCAGCAAGGTAAAACATTTTGTTTAGCATCACCTTGACCTCTGCTTCAGGACAACTGTCTCCTTCTGGTCCCAGAAGTGGCCTCTTCCATGCACAGGCCACTGTGGAATAACAAGTGTCCTCACATCCTCCCAGGCCACACCAGAGACTCACCAGGTCTGGAAAGATCCAGTAATGAAACCCTACTAAAGCTAAAGTGGCTACAAGTGGGAGGACATTTATGAATGAGATTTTTTGCACTAACAGCAGGAAGTGAATCATTCAACTTCCCACCGGCCAGAAATTCCTCCCTCTTAAGATCTGCAAGATGCACCAGCCAATAGCCTTTATATCCAATGGGGGGAAAGAAAAATAGGTCCCCCTATGGTGGTTGTTAAAATAAACAGGCTCTGGGTGTATAGAGAACTCCTCTTGTCCTTGTCTCTAAGAAGACACTGAGACATAGTAGGAAGCACACGGCTGCAACACGCAGCATCTTCATACCCTGCCCTGGGGTGGAGGCCAAACTCAATTGACCAGTGATGACACATATACTAATATTTATTTCTACACAAAGTTACAAACCCATTTTTTGCTCTTATAAGACTTTATGCTGAGTGGGCATGGTGGTTTGAACCTGTAATCTCAGTATTTAAGAGGGTGAGACAAGAGGATTGCAGGTCAGAAGCCAGAGCAGTAACTTAGTGAGACCCTGTTTTAAATTAAAAAAAAAAAAAAAATATATATATATATATATATATATATATATATATATATATATATATATATATTATGGGACTGTAGCTCAGAAGCAGAATGCCCCTTGGTTCAATTGGCAGTAACACACACACACACACACACACACACACACACACACGGGGGGGGGGGGAGTACATTTAGTTATTTGCTACAGACAAAAAGACAGAAACTGAGGGATATAAAGCCTCATGGGAATGACAGATGCTACAGAGCCTCCTAGTCACCTTTTCACAAGTTATTCTTTGCCAAAAGGCAGGTAGATCCTAGCTCACACTCAGCCACTTCCAGGAATTCATTTTCTCTTTGCTTTATTCTTCATTCCTAGAAGTGAAGCTCAAAACACACATGAATCCCCTGAAGCAGAACCCAGCTCTTGGTATGGATGTGGGTACGTGCATTAGTCTAGAAAAAGGGCTCAAATTTCATTAAACACCAAGAGGATTCATAAAACCAAGGAGAGTCAATGACTCACCATTCTAATTGAAGGTTCCCCATCCATCATTTAGGGTGAGGAAATGGGTCAAATGGGGCCCACCTGGATGTCTCTAGATTCTGCAAATTATTTATATGGGGTGGAGGAAGAGGGGCTCCTAACAGATGTCTGCAATTTGTATCCTTAATGCTCAATCAGAACCTAAGTATATTATGTTCAAGTTATCTGGTTTCAATTTTAAAAGACATGTATTGGATGCCTACTTGGGCCAAGACTATGTTAAGCATTAGTAACACAGCTGGCATGCACCAGTATAACTGTGTGTATTGTTATCGTACTAAGGGTCCTCCATACCGCCCAGCCAGTGTTCTCTCCCTCTGAACCACTATAACACCTCCCATTCCACAAATGAAGGAGTGATTCCCAGCAATGCAGAGGGCCTGCAGGACACAGCTTAGCACAGCAACGTCCAGGTGGATTGGCCAGTCTCAGGGAGCCAGCATCAGTTAACATTTTCATTATCACCACCAAATATAATCATTGAGCAAAAACTAGCATGGCCCTTGCTTTCTTTTTGCTTTCAGGTCACATTAATCAGAGATATTAGCAGATGCTTCTTTGAGAAACAATCCCAAATGTTGTTACTTAGTAGAATGAAAGTTTCTTTCTTCTATAGAATCTCACACAGGTTAGCAGTATATCTGATGGGTCCAAGCCTTGTATAGATGGCATTTCATTGGCCAGATCCTAGTCACATGGCCCCAAGGTGACTGCAAGGGAGGCAGGGAACTATAATCCTCCTGGGAAATTTAATCCTCCCCTATCCCCAAGAAGAGTAAAAAGATTAGTAAGCATCTAACCATCTTTATCACACACACACACACACACACACACACACACACACACAAGTATAGTACATGGCTATTAATTAAATAATCATGTTCATAAATATAAAATTGTATCCATGACAAGTTTCTCTCTCACTCCATTGGCAAAGGCCACCTTTGCACCTCCAAGGGCCGTAGACCTCACAAAAGTAAGGTACATGGAAGGCCTGGAGAGCTTGCTGAAGCCTGGTGATAGGATTCAATTGCAGCCTTGCTTGCTTGATAGGTCCAGGGTGAGGCCCCAGCATTGACTTCTAAGT
Source organism: Muscardinus avellanarius (assembly GCF_963383645.1). Classification (NCBI taxonomy): domain Eukaryota; kingdom Metazoa; phylum Chordata; class Mammalia; order Rodentia; family Gliridae; genus Muscardinus; species Muscardinus avellanarius. The sequence goes on along the minus strand of NC_137786.1, from coordinate 56,406,944 downwards.
GATTCCCAAGAGATGCTAGTACCAAGGCCACACTTCACCCAGGCTGATTCCCAGGTCAGTTTTCCTGGCCCATCAAGAGGACCTAAGCCAGGGTAAACTTGCTCCTTTTTCCTGCTTGGTATTTCCAAAGTCCTTCTCTTTGAGTCTCTCGGGTTTTATTTCGTCTTTGCAGGATTCTGCCAGTGAAATAGTATTGCCTTCTTTCTAACAGAGATGAGTGGAGCACTGGGTTCCTTCAAGGCTCATTGTATTTTTCTAACAGCTACCATTCATGCCCCTTCTCTTTGAGTCTTGGTATTTCCAAAGTCCTTCTCTTTGAGTCTCTCGGGTTTTATTTCGTCTTTGCAGGATTCTGCCAGTGAAATAGTATTGCCTTCTTTCTAACAGAGATGAGTGGAGCACTGGGTTCCTTCAAGGCTCATTATATTTTTCTAACAGCTACCATTTATGCCCCTTCTCCCTGAAAAGTGTCTTTGACCAAATCGATTCTCTCCAAAGACTCATAAGACCGGCAAAGGCCACACTGGGGAGGGCGTCTTCACTGGCCTTCTCTTCTTGTTAGTGTTCCTTTCCTTTCCTTTCTTATACCAAAACTCTGTTCCCAACAACCCTCACTTCCTTTTAGAATTAACTCTGGCCAGGAGGAACATACACCAACAATTTTATTATAACCAGAAACTAGCACATCAAATGTTATCCTAAATGCATATCTCCTCCATTTCTCCTAAAATTCGGGCTCCCCAGATGCCAATGAGCAACTGCATCCACTTCATGTCCCCCTATCTCTCTGTGTTACAAAGTAACCAGAGTTAGAAAGATGTGAGTTCAAACCCTTTCACTACCTTCGCCAGCTCTGTGACTCTGAGTCTCCATCTTCTAATCTGTATAGTGGGGCAGCAAAGTTGGTCTCATAAAACTCTTATAGAGGTGATGTAAGTCAGATAGGAGCTCCAGAATAGACAAGTCCAAACACTAGTCCTTGTTCTGGAGCATACTTTTTGAGTACCCTATACACTCAAGATGGGGTTAGTGCTAATAGCATTAGACTATTAGTCAGCAAACACACGTTTGTTTTTTTTTACATCTGCTCCGATTCTAGCCTTGTGACCCTTGACAAATGACTTAACCTCTTAAATCTAGGCCACTTGTCACTTGTAAGAAAGAAAACTTAGTTACCATTCTGCTTCTTCTATGGGTAGTCTTTAAATAAATAGGAAGAAAGAAAAATTAAGCTCTTCTAGATCTTTAGAATGAATCATCTATCAATTTAGATCCATGATTATATAATCTTGCAATATCAAGAAGTGAACTAGATTATTGGATGAAAACTTGTTTTTCAAGGGCCAAAATTTGTCTCCCAAAAAGATATTATTTTCTAATTATACTACCTGAAATTTTAAATGGAAACTAAGGTTTAGGTTTGAGATATTTCTGTTCATTTTTTGTTTTGCTTTGCTGATTTATACCCAGGTAAGCCTGAACATTAAAGTCATAACCTGAGATTCAATCCCTAAATATTTAGAAAGGTTCTATGGCAACTCGAGGATTAACATCGACAGATATAAACAGAAGTGACAGTGTTCACCCCGGGCTTGGGTTGGCATAGTGAGCATCAAGGGCCAGGCCACTTAGCATGAGCCTGGAGAGCCTCCAGAAGCTAAAATGTCCAAGAGCAAAGCCACCACTGAAAGGAGACTCTAAGGGCACGAAGAAGCTTGTGAAGGACATCTTTTTCATTCCAGTAACGGCAGGAAATGAATCACTCCTGGCTTCAGTTGGCCAGCCAGCTCCATTTTCCAACACTGGGAAGTCTACCTGCTGCCAACTTTCTCTCTCTTCAGAAAGGGACTGATGAGCCTCCCATAAGGAGCCCACTGCTGTCACCCAAGCACCTTACCTGCAAAACTTAGAGAAGGAAGGAGTTATTTGCTCACAGTCCTAAAGATTCCTTTCTATATATACATAGTCCATGTTACATCAGCTTCCAAGTAGCTGGGCCTAGAGGCCATCAGGGTATCATGGTAGAGAGCAAGGAGAGAATAAAAGACAAACTCAGAGAGCAGAATATGCAGTGGGTTGGGGAAGGGGACACTCACACTATACCCAGCCATTCCCTCAAGGACCTATCATCGGCAACCAAGTTCCACCTTCAACATGGCTGTCGCCAGTGCATGAGGTCTGAGAGACATTTTAAATCCAAATTTAAACAGCCTTCCACACCCAGATTATCACAACAGGCCTTAACATGCAGGGAAAGCTAGTGTACCTCAGCATGTGCAGAACACATGTCCACAGGGCTAGGGACTGGAAAATGTGGAGTCCCTTCCTCTAAAGGACCAGAAGATAATATGTGATCGGAGATTTTGTGTGTGCAATATTATGTGCTCTCTGTCTTTCCACCACTCCACACAGAAAAAAAAAATTGAGACTCAAATGCCCAATATCATTTGTGATACATAGTAAAAATGAGAACGTTAAGTAGCAGGCAGCATTATATCACCAAGTTTTCTAATCTATCTCCCTCCTTACACCATTCCAAAGCACTCCTTCACCTGGAAATGTGGGTGGTCCCTATGTAGTTGTGGAGAAAAGTTAAGAGTAATTAGAAGAAGAAAAAATATTGGTTAGTGTCAAAATATGCCAAATTCTCTTCTAAGTGCTCTATAGTGATTATCTCCCTTAATTTGAAGAAACCGGTCCTTGGGCTGGCCCAGCACTACAAATCAATAGACCTATTATGTTGCAGAAATTCTCTGGAATAATTGACTCAATGCCAATTAGGGTGGAAACGAGGAAGTTTATTACACTGGCAGGCCAAAGTTAAAATAGTTCCTGAAAAACTCAGGCACCAAGCTTCATGTGAGCTCTCGTTTTACAGAACAAAAGTCAGAAGTAGGCAGGCAGGCTTACAGAAGTTGAAATGTGGCAGTTAGTGATTGCAGGAGATTCCTGAGTAAGCTCTGACTTATGTGACTTGTGGCCTATGTGACTTAAGGTCTTCTCTTCAGGTGGTTGCCTGGATACATAGCCTTCCATTTTAATAAATTTCTACCACAAGTCCATCCCAGTGCTTCTAATTCTCAGGAGCAGCACTCATGTAGTGTTTGTGATGCTAAACAGAGACACTTGAGAGACAAATATGTGGACCCACAAAACAATTACATATGTGCCATAGAGGGTGGGTTCCTCAGCCACAGGAGTAAGGGTTGACCCTTCTGCAGACGGAGCCTGTTCCTGGTCCAAGGTTTACACACATTTATACAGAACATCAGATCTTAGTGTATAGTGTGGAGAAGAAACAGGTGGTGGATGCCAGCATGAGGGCTGGGTTTTCTAGATAGGGAGAAAATCTAAACAGGCGGTGACAAAGAAGTGTGGTCTAATGCCAAACAAGCCAGGGGAAGAGAGAAGCGAGAAAGAAGAATAAGACAGAGCCATTGGATTGCCTTTGCTGGATTTGAAAGGATCCTTTCTTATCTATCCAAAGTGTAAGCAAAATGCTAGTTAACAGTGAATTTGAAAGTGCCTTTGACCTTTCTCTTTTCCTTTTGCACATAGGCCCTCAAACTACATGTAGAACAGAGAGTTCAGGGATTTTTAGCCTGAAGGGATGAAATTCTCAGACTCCCTGGAACTAGGGTTCAAATATCAGAAGAATCATTAGAGCCCTCCTCCTTCACTGGTTGCTGATATGGGGGTGCATTCCAGGTTCTTTCTTCCTCAAAGTTCAAGCTGGCAAATCTCTAGTTTGTAGCAAGATTCTCTGTGATTTACCAGGGTAGTTAGGATAAGAATGTGTGTCCTTATGAAAGTAAGAAAGACCTAAAGTGCACAATGGGAAAAGCATTTTAGCAAATTAATGACTCAGATCTCTTGTTACCATCTCCATGAAGAGTCATCATTTGTTAACTTTAGTGAGTGTGAAATGAAATGTCTCAAGTCCAAGTATCAGTAAAAGAATGTGTTGATTAGCTCTGAGCCATGACTAGAAGATGCCAAAAGCAGGAGATCCAGACATATTCATATTTGCCCCTGACCACTGATGATTTTAATTGAAGTATAACACTTGTGTAAAAACAAATGATTAACTGTGACTATAAGATTAAAACGAGGCCATCATTAGTGGTTCCAGAGTCCATTAGCGGTCAAGATCCTTGGCTCTGTGACAGGACATCCTGGATTCCCAGCTCTGTTTCATGACTTATCAACTGGTATGAACTTAGGCAAGTTACTTAAATTCTCTGTGCATCAATTTTCTCAGTTGAAAACTGGAGAAGGAATATTCCAAGATCTTTGAGTTGTTGGAATTTGAGTTGTTGGAATCATTTATTTAAATAAATGAGTCAATACATGTATAGCACTGAAGAATAGGGTCTGGCACACAGTATAAATTTAAAACCTATAGGTCTCATGATGTTTCTAGAAACATGTAAGCAGGATGAATGGGTGCTTCTTCCATCTACCCTGCTGTCTAAGAGTGAATGAGGATCACAACAGTGAGCTGTTACAAGTTTATGTGTTGCCTGCCTTAAAGGTGTGAGGGTTTAAAAAATAAATAAAAGAGCAACTGAAACAGGCACTGACCATAAACATCCACCATACACATCTGAATGAACTTATTCATCTCCAACAACACTTATATTCCAGATATTATTATCTGCAAATACAAGGAAAAATGTGATCCTGATGGTTTATTAATATGACCAGGGGAATCTGGAGGGATGAAAGATATGTACTAGTTCTCTAGGTGATAAGAAAGTTCTTAAGCGATGAATTGGGATGAGGCTGTGAAGACCCTTACATGATATTCCAAAGAGGTTAAGAATCGCCCTGTAGACATTGGGGATTCCTCAAAGAGTTCAGTAAATGAAGGCAGTGATCATGTCTATGTTTCAGACAAGACTCCTTCACTGACAAAGTAAAGAATGGGTTTGATAAAAGAGAAAGGGGAGAGAACAAGGCCAAGGCCACTGAGATAGCCTACCACCAGGATGAAAGGTCTGAACTAGGATGTAGTCAACAGGAATAGAAAGATGGAGGTGGTGCATTAGGGAAACCCAAATCAGGACATGATGACTACTTAAATGTTAGTTATGAGGTTGGAGCTAAAATGATCCCAAGGACCCCATTCTCAGACAACAAGCTGGATGGTGGCATCTCAACCAAAAGACTGTGGAGTAGAAACCAACAGTCTTATTTGGAGTTTGGTGGGGATGGAGGCAGGCACAAATGTATTGGACCTAGTGAGTTTGCAAATACTTTAAAGCCATCAGATGGTATCCATAGGTAGCTGAACCCAGTCCTGGGGTTTGGGTTAAAGTTAGGAATTAGCACATATCTCTAAACATTGCTGGTATCTAGGCTATCTTTGAAGACGTGGTCAGGGAGAGCACATAAAGGGAAGGGCAGGTCAAGGATGGAATGTCAGGGCAAACAGAGAACAGGCAGCTGACAGAGAGGTCAGAGAGATGGAAATGTGGCCAGAGCACCCACTCAGGGATCTCTGGCTCCAACTCTAGAGCCTCAGTATAAATTTTTATTTCCCAAGATTCTCCTTTTCACCATGTATATTAATAAGAGTGCTTACATATATTTGGTCATAATAAATAGCAAAGCAAGCAACTCTGAAGAACATAGAGACACTGATATTGGAGCCATCGCCGATGGATGGTGGCACAGGACTTCCTGTCTCCGGTCCTTTTGACAGCGTGGACTCCAGGAGGAGACTGCACAAGTCCTCTGTACAACCTGCTGCTGCCGAAGGCTCAGCCTTTTCACCTCTGCTGCTTCTCCAGAGGCGCCACCCTGTTCCTGGCCCTGAGCCAGAGCATGCTGGCTGCCTGCAGAGTTCTCAGCATTCCATAATGAATGCTTCAGGCTTCAGCGGGCCTGTAAGCAGTTCAATCTCCTTGCTTCAAATATGTTCTCCTGGCCTGAGTACTTGCAAAAGACTCAGGACAGCTCTATCTTACCTGTGTTAGAGATGTGGCACATTGGAATCAGATGAACCACAGGTTAGAATTTTGTTTCTTCCTCTTGATAACAATAGGACAGCAAATGCTTTAAGAACCTAAGTGTGTGTGTGTGTGTGTGTGTGTGTGTGTGTGTGTGACACTAGGGATTGAACCCAGTGGTGTTCTACTTCTGAGCTACAACCCCAGCCCTATTTTATTTATTTATGAAACCCAGGGGCATTTGACCTCTGAGCTACATCCCCTGCCCTGTTTTTTATTCTTTACTTTGAAACCGGGTCTCACTGAGTTGCAGACAGCCTCACTAAGTAGCTGAGGCTGCCCGCGAACCGTGATCCTCAGGTCTCGGCCTCCCAAATGCTGGGATTACAAGCGTGCGCCACCACGCCCGGCTCTTATTTATTATTTTGAAACAGGGTCACACTGTGTTGCAGAGGGCCTCACTAAGAAGTTGCTGAGGCTGGCTGTGACCTGTGGTCCTCCCAAGTACCGCTATTACAAGTATGTCCCATCGTGCCTGGCTCACCCAAGCTTTTTGATTGCTTGTTCTCTCATCTGAAAAATAGGGATGCTCCATTAATTAGATGCTGCTGGGTGTCGATACTGCTTCTATTCTTCCTTCTCAACAAGACACATATTTTGCCAGATATTCACCTCCTCTCCTATAGTCATGAACCTGGGTGATCCAGGAGTGATCCTACATGCTTTTCAAATGATTTTTTCAGAAATAAGCAAAATTCTGAAATGTAAGTAAAAATCTGTTGCAGATATTTGGGGAAATTTTTCTCATATCTAAAGCAAAGATAGAGGAAGACATGTTCTCTCCTGGATTTGCTATGTATGGCTATGATGTACGAAATCACTGCTGCCATCCTGCTTCTAGACTTAGAGCAAGGCCAGTGTGGGGATAGCAGAGAAAGAGAAAGAATGTGATCGCCCACATGACATTTTGTAGGATTAACCAGCTCTGCAGACTGATCTAATTTTGGGATTTCTAGCATAGGAGAGAATAATTTTTCTTATCATTTAATCCAACTCCCTTTGGCTATTTCAAATATCTCAACTGACAAAGTGGTGGTATCCCCTCTATAAGATTCTGATGAAAATTAAATGAAATCTTATGAAGTACACAGACTGTAGGAACTACTCAAGTAGCCCTGGCTACTATTTCATCATACGATCGCCATCACTTCCACTGACCTCATATGCCAGTTTGCAGAGAAGTTCTACTTTGAGTGGCTCACCTTGGGAAAATGTTATGTAAGTGCTGAACATCCCTTAATTCTACAGCAATGCATCTGGGGAAATATGTTCATCAATTGAGTACTCTCCACACACTGCATGGAGCCCATTTCCCAGGTGATCCCTGAATCTTTACAATAATCCTGACTAAAGGGATCGCTTTTACTGTCTTATTTTGCAGATGGTAAAATTGTATGGGGAGGGAGGTAAGGGGGTAGCAGGATTGGGTTAGGAGAAAACTACACCAAGAGATATTTTCTGTATATTTGAATATATCACTTTGTATCTCACTATGACAAATAATTATATCACACCAATAAAATCCTTAAAAAGTAAAAAGTAATTGTTTATAGGAAAAACAAAACAACAACAACAAAAGAAATGGGCCTGAAACTAGTTATGCCTGCCTTCAGAAATTAAACCTCCCTGCCAAATGTTCTGCTGTGCTTTTGAATGCGGAAATGATGGATTTCGCAGACACCAGAGAAAGAATGATAGGTGTCTCCTGCAGCTCATCCATGTGTAAACCTTGTGCAAATAGGCACGCCTACCTCTGAAGTGCTGGATGGGCCAGATGAGGCACAGAGAATAGAGGCTATTTAGACTCAACTCAAGGGTCAAGACAGCATGTTGAAAGAGGGCACACGGCAGCACAGATGTTGAGATAACATAGCCAAGCTAAGCAGATTAAACAGGATGGCAAGTTTGCTGGAAAGGAGTACAGGCTCTGAGAACATATTTATTCTACCCTTGCCTGAGTTGTAGAGTTCAGTGGGCAGATGTTTAGACATTTCTGGTCTAATGTATACATGTGTGGGTCATATAAAGGTCTGTATAGTAATGGAAAGACAACTGAAAAGAAATACACCACTGTTTCAGCAGAGATGTTTGGGGACAGTGAGATTATGGATGCTTTCATTTCCAATATCACATTTCAGAGCCTGTGCTTTGAAAATCAGCTGAACTGGCCCTCCTGCAAAGACGACGCCACCCAGGAAAACAGGCGATGCTCTGTATGGGCTCTTCTTCAGATTTTTGGATGGAATGGGGGTAAATTTCAAGACAATCATGTTTAGAAGTGGTAGTGGGGAACAACTCTCACTTGGGTCTAATATAACATACCATTGATTTATATTTGGGCATCTCAAGTTTGCTTTCTGACTCCCTGTCACCGTGGAAAAGCTATTTATCTTTTCTGATGCTCATTTTTCTCATCAATAAAGTGGTGACTACCAAGAAGACCTACCTCATAGGATTATGTAAATTGTAAATCCACTAATGAACCTGTAACACAGAGCCCAGTGCACAAGTGAGCAATAAATGGAGCCTTTTATGTGTTCTCTGCAGTTAAAAAATATACTGACACTGAGGGTACAAGCAAACAGCTGGCCACCAGCAAACCCACTCAGCCTCTGACAGTCAGGTGCACCATCTGTAAATGGAAAACATCTGCTTTACTTCATACAACCCACTAGGGTTTCAGCATATAAAATAATATAGGCCTAAGGAAAATTGAGGGTAACCATGGATTCAGAAGGTCACTTTACTACATGATTGTGTGAACTGCACACTTAAAATGGGAAATAAAATGTTCCTGCCACTGTCTGAATATATTGTGATTAGTTGCAGTCTGGAATTTACACTGCTGTTTTTCCAAGGATTAAAGTTTCTGATTTCAAGTTCAGCACATATGTTGAAGCTTTCCTTTCCTTCTCCCATCAGGATTTGTATGGGGGAGCCTGAAATAAGATTAAACAAACATATAACAAACCCATATTCCATTTTCAAATGGGGGGGGGGCTGAATCAGCCAATCCACCTCTCTACTTCCAGCTGGGCCATAAATGTCAGTTGTTCTGCTTCAATAGCAACAGAAAGCCTGTCTTATATCTCTATGGGGAGCCAAATAGATGAGGAACCAGCCAGAGAAAAGAGCCGATTGTTTAAAAAACTGCAAGACTGGGCTTACTTGGAGTTCTCAAAAAGCAGTAATTGCTGAACACCAAATTTTTAGCTATCAAAGAGCCACTGTTGATGAGTTAAACCTCATCCCACAAGAAGGTTTTGATAACATGTGATATGAATAAAAATGTTTCTGTGCATTTTTTTCTTAAAATATTTTAGAGAAAATAACAAAACCTGGTTAAAAAAAGAAGAAGAAGAATCACTAAGTGGAAGGCTAACGATCTCAGCTTTAAAATGTCTACTGCATAGAGAGTGAATTGAATTGTGGAATTACATGCATTCGTGTTGGTAAGTATCTGAGACATGAAGGGTAAGAAGTATTCAACTGAATGCAGGAATCTGTGGCCACAAAATAATTCCTTTAATAATATTATACTTTACTATAGCTTGGATAGAGAAAAAAAATTTGAAGTACTGGGGATGGAACCAGGAATATTCTACCTCCAACCTACACCCCCAGCCTAATTTTTTATTCTTTATTTTGAAACAGAGTCTCACTGAATTGCAAAGGGCTTAAGTAGCTGAGGCTGTCTAAGAACCTCAATCCTCCTGTCTCAACCTCCCAAACGTCAGGATTACAAACATGTGCCATCACACCCAGTGAGAAAACAATTTGTTTAAAAAAAAAGAATGTTTTTACTTTTCAGAATTCCAAATATCTTAAATTAAGTTTTTATCCTCTGAGAAAATAATGGATATAAGGAAGATATTGCACCACCCAATTCATGCTTTAGCAATTTTTGCAAAACAGATATAAGCTAACCTTTAACAGCAGTGCCCTGTCACCTTCTCCCTCATCTTACCTCACCCTGTGTGTTAGAATTGGGTAGTCCTGGTGCCACTTCAGGGAAATGGTTTTCCCATGATTCAAGGAAAGCAAAGCTATCCATGATGAACAGAAGAAAATATAACCCGAATTCTCTCCCCACTTAACCCCAACACACACACTCTTACCCCAGTGAAGAGCACCGCGCCCGTCTGACTGGCCCTGAGGCAGGCAGCTCACTGAGATTGCTATCAAGGCAGAAGAAGCAGTTCTCAGAAAATTCATTAGTTCTCCTAGTAGGTAGGGCAAAATTCTAGGAAGAATAAACCTGAAGGTACAAAAATCACCACAACAAAAATGTTTCTGAAACAGTGAATTCTGTGTATGTTGAACAGAGAATCATTTGATTTCATTTTGTTTTTACAGTGTTTGTGGGCAGAATTCTTCAATGTGCCCCTTCAGTGGACATTCCCAGCAGGTTGAGCCAGTGGGAAATCTGGACAGGGAGTTCTCTCCTCCAAAAAGAATCCATGCTTCCATCACTTCGTCCTTCTGAATGTGCAAAGGTGACTAATTCGGTAGTCGATATTCCCTTACCAGAGGCAGAGGGGCCCTGGAGTTATTAAGAAAGTGATCTGCCCAATGATCTTTTTGTTTTAAATCAATTATTTAAAGAAAGGGTTGTAAAATTGTGTATTTGAGTGAAAGGCTAGATTGAGGGGGGAGAGGGGAGGCAGAGAGAGATCCAGAGCAGAGGCTGGCTTGGACTTCACAGTGGGGCTGAGATCCTACCGGATTGGATAGGGAGGCACAATCAGGAATTGCAAAGATTAAAGGGACCAGAGTCATATTTCCTACTTCTTAATTATTTTTCCCAAGAGAGGCCAGCTGAGACCAGATAATGAGAGTGAACCAGAGAAGTTCACATGCCGGCAATAGTTCCCACGTTCCAATGAAAACAAAACAGATTTAGGAAACCCCATCACAAGCTCCTCTCAGGACAACCCTGAGTAGCCTTAGAGTCACAGATGTGCAGCACACTGTTACATAGGAAGAGTTCTTAACATTTAGGGAGGCATAAAAGGCTGATAATAAAGGCAGTGAGTCTTTTTTTTTTTTTTTTTGGAGGAAAGAATGCCATTGTGTATGAAAATATAATAAAAACTACATCAGAAGGCTTGCAAGATCTCCAAAGCCCATTGGCTCCTGAGTAAAAGACCTCTAACCCAGTGGCCTCCCACTCACTCCAACCTTATTGTGAAATGAGAAGGCAGAGGGCCCCATAGGTAAAATAATGGCATTGCTTCAAATAGCCCTAGTGCAGCAGAGCCGAGGTTAGCTCAGTGCACCTGATTCCTAACTCCAGATTCTCTCCAGTTTCCTGTGATACAAGAGAAATTCCAACCCTTTGTTTCTGTCTTACACTCAACGTACATAAAAAATAGCATCTTCTGCTGTCGTTCAAGTGTGCAGAAACCACAGGGCAGCATGTTAGGAAACCCAAACAATTTAAAAAGGGCAACTTTGCTTTTATATATAGATTCATTTCTTTTTAATCTTGAAGAAAGCACTTTCTAGCGAGTGCTGCCTGGATATTCAAAGCGATCATCCCTCTGACTCCTGTCACTGTGCTGTGGACAAGACTGTGACCCCAACAGTTGGTTGCACGCACACGTGTACCCCTCTACAGCTGGCTGAACTGGCTTTTGAAGCGGTTTCATCTTATTCTCATTAGTGTTCAGCTGAGAACTCTGTCCTCTTTTTCCTCTCTATTCAGAACACGGGCTGCTGTTCTTGCCAAATCAACGGCAAACCTTCCAAGTTGCTATGAGGCCAAAACCCCTCACTGGCCACCCCACACCACTGACGAGTGTGTCCTCTTAAAATCCAGGCCTGAAGTGTAATCTATTTCATTGCATAGGGCCCCTTAAAGCTATTAAGCAGGGATCTGGGGTGGGCTCTTGTAGAACAGCAGAGCATGTAATGTATCTTTATCAGTTGGCTAGGGATGCTAATCAAAATTTACTGTGTACCAATATTTTTTGGATCTCTTTCTTTCTTCACTTTGCAAGAGCTAGTCCTCAGAGAGGCAAAAATTCTAGGAAAAAGTAGAACATCAGTTACATAATTTTTTTTTAAGTATGTAGAATGTGCATTTTTTTCAAGAATAGTCAGTACCTAGGGTGCTATGGTCAGTGCTTATATCATGGAGCAAATTGCAGGTCCTCAGGGCACTGGCCTAGCCTGGCCCAGGCTAGGAATGAATATCTTTGGAGCCAGGTCACACTGCCCCAATCCACCAGTGGGGACCATCTTAAGCCTTTCCTAAGCCTTTGCAGTGATACCCAGGCTTCCTCCATTTCATTTGCCCTTTGACCCAAAGGCTCTTCACAGCCAGGGAGGTTGTACCTTTGGGGACACCATAGAAGCCATGTGCCAGATTCTAGTGTCTGATTTGTCTCCCAGCAACTGATCAAATCCAGAAGCTAAAGGGAATTTTCCCATTCTTACATCCTCAGAACAGCTTTAAGCCCAGCAGTGTCTGAGATCATGCCCATTTCTCACATAGGGAGAACATGCAAACACCTTGCTGCCACACAATCACCAGGCAAAGGACAGGCAAAGGGCAGCCTGGAAGGCTTCTCCTGCAGCAGAGGGGAAAAGCCAGCGTGGCTCCTGCTTGGCACCTGATGATGTTTCTGCAAATGGCTCCCAGAGGTCCTCACTCTGGCTCAGCTTTTGAGAGCTCCTTCTTACCTTGCTACAACATCTCTGGGGAGATTTTTGAGGAGGTTTTTGAGGTCTGATTCTGGACTCACCAATGGTCTTCCCTCCTTTATGATCTAGCCCACTGCTTTCTCCTTCCAGACACTGCTTGGGCGATCACCTCCACCAGCCTCATAGCTTCAGAGTTTACTCACCTGTCTCTGGCCTTTCTCTTTCTAGGTTGTTAATATGGTATACATTGTATGATGTCTTTACTCGGTAACTTCCCTTTTAATTTTTAAAAACCTATATTTGGCAATTCCACTGGTATGAGCCCAAAAGAATTTATTGCAACTTAAATAGAAACTTGTATACCCATATCATAGCATCATAATTCATACTATTCAGAAGGTAGAAGCCACCCAAGTGTCCTGTTCCTTGATTGATAGGTAAAATATGCATATATGCAATGGAATATTATTCAGCCTTAAAGCAGAATAAAACTCTGACACATGCTACAACATGGAAGAACATTAACAGTCATAACACTAAATGAAATAAGCCAATTACAAAAGGACAAGTAAATGATTCTGCTTATATGAAGTGCCTGGGATAGTCCAATTTATAGAAGAAAGTAGAATGGTGATTGCCACCACTGTTTTAATAAGTACTGAGTTTCAGTTGAGAAGATGGAAATAGTCTGGAGATGGATGGTGATAGTAGTTGCACCAACAATGTGTATGTACTCAGTGTTACTGACATGTACACTTAGAAATGGCCAAACGGTAAATTTCATGTTATTTATATTCTGCCACAATTTTTCTTTCTTTCTTTTTTTTTTTTTTTGAGAGCAAAAGCAAAAAATAAAAAATAAACCAAAGCATCGCTTGATCAGAGCCCACGTGCTGGATGGCAGAACTGTTGAAATTGCAGGTAGATGTCATTTCTAAGTACCATCTTCACTCGCTCACTACCCACCCCCCATGTGCCTACACAGCTGACTTCACATCTCTGGTGGCTCCCAGAGGCCTGCAAGGCAGTGCCGTGGCTCTGAGAGACAGAGTGTCCTGACAGACCCCACAAGATGTGCTTTTTCCCACGTGTTTCTGCCAGGATGATAAGTATTCACAGCATGACATTCTGAGAAAATTACATAAAAGCAATTTTCCTCAGTACTATTTCTGGACCGTGCATGAGTCACTCATTGCCTTCTGAAGTGCTCGCATCGCTAATGAGGGCTTTCAATGCACAGTACAACAAGAATCCTGCAAAACTCTATTGGGATGGAAAAGAAAGAAATTGCTGTTTCATTCTTAAGTTCATCCGGAAGGGTTAGAGACAAGCTAGATGGAAGAACCAGCCACTTATGCTATTCATGCTGCTTTATCTACAAAGCTAACCACGTGGGAAGTACTAGCTCCATGCAAGGATCCCAGTCGTGTTTAATGCTCCTACGAGCTTATTGTGCCTGTTATAAGAAATAGAGTGGCATATTTTTCAGAGACAAGCTCAGCTCATGGTATGTGTACAGTTGGCACTTTGTGTCGTGTGTGATGATATAGATACCATTGTGAGAGCTGTAAGTTTGAGGGCCCTGAGTGAGGTCAAAGGGCTCCTAAAAGAGCAATTCAAAATAGACTTGGGTTCTAGTCCATAAGTTTCTCATTGACAGCTGTTCACAGGAGAGCCCATAATCAAAAGACTTATACAGCCGGGCGTGGTGGCACACACTTGTAATCCCCGTGCTTGGGAGGTGGAGACAGGAGGATCGCACAAGTTCGAAGCCAGCCGTGCTGGCTTTAAGAGACCCTGTTTCCAAATAAAAAGTATAAAATAGGTCTGGGAATGTAGCCCAGAGGTAGAAGGGTTTCCAGGAACCCCAGTACCACAAAAAAAAAAAAAAAAGACTTATACAATCAGCATCTGCTTTTCTTCCTACCTACTTCTCACCCAGAGTTAAATAAGCAAATAGAAAACTCTGAAAAATGATAAATTATGACCCAAACATGAAGAATTTCAAATAGCCCCTTGTGTAAAACTGAGGAAACGGAGACATACAGAGATTCCACCATTTGTGCATGGTGGGCCAGGGGGTCATTAAATAGTATGCTTCTCAGTGGCTTCGAGACCTTTGCCAGCTGGGCGTGGTGGCTCACACTTGTAATCCCAGCATTCGGGAGGCTGAGACCGGAGGATCGCAGTTGGAGGACAACCTCAGCTACTTAGTGAGGCCCTCTGCAACTCAGTGAGACCTTGTTTCAAATAAAGAATAAAAAATAGGTCTAGGGATGTATCTCAGAGGTAGAATGCCCCTGGGCTCTATCCTTCCCTTCAAAAAAGACCTTTACCTTTTTTCCTATGCTCCACTTCCATTCCAAATCCTAAAAATTCAAGGAGCAACCTCTAAATGGAAGTTATTTAGATGCTTGGGTCTACTTGAGGAAGGGTTAAAAGACAAAGACAATGGCAAAGAAAAGGAGCTCTTCTTCCTCCCCTTCCTACTGTTCCATAGAACAATCTACAAGGTGGAACCCATTTCTGAAGGGGGGAATCTCCAGTACTAAACCACTTGTTGACTTTGGTACTGAGGGCTGTCCTTCCTGCGCTCATGTCTCATGTAGCCATCCTTTGTGTGGTTTGTGGATGAGCGCCATGCCTGGCTCTTTGTCTGGTGTGGGAAATTGTGTATGTGTGCCTGGACATGTGTATTTTAACTACTTTAACGATGGGCTCTTTCTCCTCACGTACAGGTGGATTTTATGTTATTTACTGGTTTCTCATTCTTTCCTCCGCACATTATTGTCATGCACCATTTCTTCAGGGGTCATTTCTGCTATGGACACCAAACTTGTCCTTCCCTCCTGCTCCTCCATATCTTCTGAATTCCTGAGCAAGAGACTGGAATAGGGGTGCAGTCTCATCTCAGAGAACTTTGGTGACATGCCCAAGGTTACGTGCCTAATTAGTGGCACTGTGAGTGGCAGATGTTTGTTTGTTTGTCTCATCACTCAATTCATTATCTCCAGCTCAGTTTCTAGCATGTAGGAATCGCTCAGTTAATAACAGATAACACAAATGAAAGTTTTCCACATCTTACATGGAAGTAATCATTCTATTCTGGATGGGAAGTAATGGGGCATAGAAATGCAAACTACCTTTGTTAGCAAATGGGAGGAGTAGATAGTCAGGGATAAAGGTTCTGAGGGTCCACTCCCTGGTTGAAGTATCCTGCATCCTCCGGTCTCATGCTCTGTGTGGTTTGAGGATGAACGCCAAGCCTGATTTTGATTCTTCATCTTGGGAAATTGTGGATGTGCACCTATATGTTGGGTGCACGTTGCAAGTTGCCATTTCTGTGTTACCAATTCTCTCTGAGTCAGGCAGTTTCAGGTCACTTTTGCAGGTGGAAATGATATGTACAAGAGCAAATTCTTAGTCACTGTTATAAAATCCCGAGCCCGCACTTTCTTTTCCTAGGCTGCACTAGAAGCTGAGTAAGTGGGGCACAAAAGCTGCTTCCCTTCGACTGAGACGAGTCCTGAAACAAGTAGCAACCATCCACAGCCAGCAGAGCCGAGGCTGGGACTCTGGGGCTATGTCCCTGGGCCCTAGGCCCTGCTGAGAATCTGAGCTGGGCAGGCTGAGGGATAAGGCTTTGCTTGCTTGCTAAAGCAGTGCTTGTGGCAGATACAGCTGTCAAGCCTTCTCAGAAGTCATGTGCCATTTTTAAGAATGACACAATAGATTTCAATCTAATTGTCCTATAAACTACACCTCAAGAACCTTTCCAAACCTCAGTGCATTCAAAAGGATAAAACTATTGTCCTCTGTCTTTACCAAAGAAAATCAGCGAGGGTGCCTGTGTACCGGTACAGTCCTCATCTCTGTCTAATGGGTGACAGCTTGTCCTGAGCTTCTCTTTCTGCTCCTTTGTAAGGATCGATTCAATGAAAGCAAAGGCAAAAGCGGGTCTTTTAAGACCTGCTCTCACTATTTCTCATTCCTACATCTTGGTCTTTTATTAGAGGTCAGGGGCCAGAAATTCTCAGAACAAAAGGAACAAAATTAAATGCTTGTTAAAGGTCATTCAGCCCTTTAAAAAATGATTATAAATTGTGGTTAAATTCTCATAAGGAATCTTATCCAAGGAGTTTATTATATTCTCAAATATGGAGCCATGCCTGACGCATACATGTTCAAAAATATTGCTTTCATTGAAAGCTTCACAAAAGCAAAATATCACAGTCAAAACCACAAGATAGCTGAGAAAGGTTTTGTTCTGTCAAACACGGGAGAGGAGAAATGGCCAAGACAACAAAGCTTCCAAGTGGGCTCCAGTGGACACTCAGCAGAACCTAAAGAGCCTCATCACATATTGACGCTCCGTCACTTTTCACATCTTTGACTTCCAGATCTAAGTGACAAGCTTAACTCGCTAAAACTGCTACAATCCTCAAAGTGATAAGTCTCAGAATGGGTGGCTAAAAAGGAATAAAATGTTTAGAAACCACAATGAATAGTGAGGCCCTCCACACCTTAGTGAGATGCTTGCTTCAAAATAAAAAGAATAAATGAAATATGGTTTGGGGTGTAGCTCAGAGGCAGAATTTCCCTAGGTTCAATCCCCAGTACCATCAAGAAAAGAGAAAAGAAAAAAAAAACATGAGAAAAATGGAAGTCAAAAGATAAAGGCTTATTTCTTTGAGAACTTGACAACTATTTCTATCTCAGGCTACTAGGAAAATTAGGGTAGCTTTGGAGAGATAAGAAAACTAAAGCTAAGGTCCTGCAGGTCTGGCATAAGGCTTCTGTCCAATGTCAAACCTCATGGCTGGAAGGAGTATGGAGGTGCTGTCTTTTCTAGATTTCAGGTGGCATCCTCAGATGACCTAAAACAATCAGGAAGACAGGCAGTACTCCCTGGTAATCCCAGTACTTGGGAGGCTGAGACAGGAGGATTGCCTGTTCTGTTCAAGGCCAGCTTTAGCAATTTAGCCAAACCCCTCAGCCCCATAGTAAAACCTTGCTTCAAAAATAAAACAAATAAAAAATAAAAAAGGGCTCAGGCCATAGCTTGGAGGAAGAAGGCTCTTGGGGTCAATCCCCAGAACCAAAAAAGAAAGACAAGGGTCAGCAAACCATAGCCCGTGGGTAACATAAAATAGGCTGCCTCTCTAGTATAGCCTAAAAGCTAAGAAAAGTGTTTACATTTCTAATTACACAAAGTCAAAAGAAGAATATTTTATCACACTTAAAATGTGCTTGAAATGCAAGTATTTCACTATCCATAAATAATTTGTTGGTGGTACTGGAGACTCAACCCAGAGACATTCTACTTCTGAGCTACACCCTCAGCCCCTTTTAATTTTTTTTATTTTGTAACAGAGTCTTGCAAAGTTACTGCACACTGGCCTCATAACTGAGATCCTCCTGTACCTGTAGCTCCCAAGTTCATCAATACGATTTTACTGAAATACAGCCCACCTTGTTCATTCCTATGCCGTCTATGGCTGATTTTATGCTCCACTGGAAGAGTTGAATAGTTGCAGCAGAGTACACAGGGCCCACAAATCATAAGATGCTATGAGTGCACGCCTTAACAGAAAAGTTGCCCATCCGTCTCAAAGACCACAGGAGGGGGAGTTAAGAACAGGGAGAGTTCCCCAGAATTCTTGCCTTTTCCAAAGACCACAACAAGAGGTTTGTTTCCCCATTAGAGATTCCTTAATGGAGACAGAGAACCCTGAGGCCTCATGACTCTTAGACACTAAGACCTGACACAGGATTCTGTCACGAATTTCTGACCCCTCTGATAATTTCCAAGGTTGTATAGCCGTTAAAGTAAATGATCTGTGCATTTTTCAGCCTGGCGCTGAAGTTGCTGGGCCACCCTGTCATCTCATGGTAAATAACAGGCTGTAATCACACAAACGTGTAATTACATCAGCTAAATACTGAGGAGGAAAAAGAAGAAAAATGGTCCCCCCATTTGTGGTGCTGGGCTGAGTGATCTGTCAAGCATTCCACACGCCCTCCAGGGCAGACCTCTGGACTTCCCTTGTTGGTATAAAAGAGCTTCCCTAGATGAAAATTGCTTGGATTGAAGGTTTGTCTGCTGCCCGGGTTTGATAATGTTCAGATCGAATATCAAGCAAGTCTGAATTTGGGGATAGTTAGCATTTATCCACTAACTGTCATCCCAGGGTTCCTGCCCAGGCAGTTAGCACCTCGCCTTGCAGGGGGCTGCAGAGCTCAGCTCAGAGATGTTGTGGGACAGAGGGAAGACAATGTGGGGTTGTTTGCCAACAAGCTGGATTGATCCCTTTGTTAGGATGAATCTGAAAAGGAGCTGCATCTGAGCCTCTGTGAAGGCAGCACAATTGGCATTGTCTTAGTCATTTGTTGTGGCTGCTGCATGTGCACAGATTTGGCCAGGGGAGAGATTTCTATATTAAAGGCTTTCTACTTCTCTGGTTCCATAACTCTGCTTACCGTACTCCTGGAATTGGCAGCCCAGCTGGGAATTATTTGGGAAACAGAGTTGCACATGGAACACCAATACCTTGAGTCTGAGGATGAATGGGCATCTGAAGATGGAAGGAAAAGGTCCAGGGAGACCTCACACAGCAGGAACACAGGCAGACATTGTTCTAGCCAACAGTGTGATGGTTTCCGGCAAAAGTGTTCTCAAAATCTAGTATGCACCTTGAATGTGATTGAGCTCTAAGTCTCAAGTCAAGAAGCTTTGGATCTCTAGGAAAGAAGTCTTTTTCATTTTGTTGATTTGGCTAAACTACAAAGACAGAATGGAGGCAGCAGCCATGTCAGTGTGGACATTCCTTCTCCCAGTGATTCAACCAAACATTCATCTGGGGACCAACCACTGCAAAGGGATGGTGCAGGTCTGATCAAAGTCCTTAGTCAATTGGCTTGAAAAGTATATTGGCAGGACTGACCTACTCAGTATAATCTCTCTAAAATAAGGTGTGTGAAATTTCTGAGCCAGATTCCAAACGGCATCACATCTCTTACCACTCTCTTCTCCAGGCCCTTTCTTCCTGATCACCTGTAACAGATTCCGCCTGTGCCCATTCATCGAGAGTCAGCCTGCTGTTGATCTTCCCTTCCTAGCTGCAGGACCTATCTATCTCTGTGTCTAACTTTCGTTCTAGTTATTATTTATCTTTCTACTTTTTTAATCTGTCTTCCATCATCTTCCTGTGAGTCTTGTTATCGTCTTTCTTTCATCTATTCATCTACGTTTCTAACTCTCATCCATCATTCTGTCTTTCTGTGTATGTATCTCTTTCCTACTGATTCTGCCTTTCTGGTTAAACCTGACTCGTACAAAGGACAAACTCATCTATTCATCCAACATTAGTACAAGATCACAGGTTTGTAACATTATAAAATTCACCAAAAAAGTTGTCCTCTGTTTTTTTCTACCCCAACCCACTTAAGTGTTGTGACACTTTTCTATTGAAAACAGGCTCACCATAGCCATGATCTTCAAGGAGGGAGTTAGCAGGCACTGAACAGGAAGCTCTGTGAGACTGTATAGCACACAATGCTTCTGCCGTCCTCCTACTACACCTAAGCTGAGAGTCCCTGCAATGAAGGGCTTCTGTGGAGCAGGCAGGGGTGATTTGGTCTCATTTCTTTCCTTGCTGCTGTTCACCTAAAGGAATATCCAGGTAGGAGGATGCCAGGACCTGGCACTAATGGGGCAGGCCCAGGCTATCACATTGTGATTGCACACAAGTTTTCTATGTTCGCATCACTTCCAGCATGTAGGCCTGAAAGGCATTGTTTGACTGTTACTTTACATTGTCCTTGGACTGGCTACCCAGTAAAGCATCTGTTGAAATTCTATTTTTGTGCATTGAGATCATGTAGGTTCTTCCACACCCATCTGGCCCTAAAGCCCAGTTAGAAGAGGTACAGGTTTATATGATGGGACTTGTGGACCATCTGGACTCAAAACCAGCCTATCCAGGGCTACTCGGGTTTCCTAAAACAAGTGGCAAGGGCCCTTGGCGGTAGAGGACAAGCAAGCTCAAGAAAAGGGGTGTGAAGGGATGGGAAAGTACCTAATTCCTATCTGCCTCCTCATTCAATATCTAGACCTCCATCCAAGGAGGCCCAGAATCCATGTACGGGTCCCCACATCTAGGAACTCCTGTGTTTGACTTTGTGTATGTTTGTGTCAGGTATAGATAGAGAGATCAACAGACCTTCAAAAGCAGCAACTTAGGAAGTTTCTGCCTGTAAACTTCACAAAAGATCAAGAAGAAGTCGACACACAGTAAGGTATTTTTAATTAGCACTCATTTAAAAGTTTTGTATGAGAATAGACAGTGCACACACTCCCTGTCACAGCTAAGGGATTAATTATTAAGAATAATATTTGTTCATTTTCACTGTGTCTATTTGTGTGGACATCAAATAAGCCAGTTTGCTGCCTCACTCAGCAATGTCACAGAAATTAGGTAAAACAGGATTTATTTTCTGAATAAAAATACCTTCTCATCAGGCATGGTGGTACATGCTTGTAATCTCAGCACTTAGAAGGCTGAAACAGAAGAATCAAAGGTTTAAAGCCAACCTCAGCAACTTGGGAAGGGTCTCAGCAACTTAGTGAAACCATATTCTAAAAAAACTTTAAACTACGACTGTTTCTGTAACTCAAAGGTAATATACCCCTGAGTTCAGTCTCTAGCAACACACACACACACACACACACACACACACACACACACACACACCTTTCTCCTACAAAGTTTTTATGTTTGGCAAAACCTATTCCTTTAAGGATAAGATCATAGGATAATATTAATTTGAGAATAAACTTTTGGCTAAAATGGAAGATTTCTATTTAACTAGATTAAGTTTCTGAAAAGGAAAAAGAAAAAAGAGGAAAAAATGGGAGGTAGGGAGGAAAGGAGAGAAGGTTTTTACCCATTCAACACACTCACACACAGGCATGCACACTATTGCAAGCTCACCAAAGAAAGGAAGTAATACATTCATGTAAGTAGGATTTTTTCATCTTCTGAAACTAAAATAACATTATTATAGAAGTAATTACTAAGACTATTAACCTCAATAAGATTTATGGACTTTCCTTAAAACAGGCATTATGCCTATAATTAATATACTTTTTAACCAAAAATTGAGACACATTGTCTGGTCCGTGCAATTTGCAAGTGAAGGGAGACTATTTCTAGGAAATCCGGGATATATGATTGATGTAGTGGTACCACATGCAGACCATCACCAGCCTTTAGAGTTCCTGAGTGGTAAGAGTATGTCTCTATGGCCCTCACATCTCTTTTCCTCCCAAAGCCAAGAAGATTTACTGGTCACGCAGCAGGATTTAACATGTCCTATGGTGCTTTATTATTTATAAAATAATTTTCACTTTATTTAATCATCAAAGGGTTCTCAAAATTAAAACAAAGAAGCTAAAATGACTGTACCCATTTTACTGGAAACTGTATTGAATTCTCCACTTTATTGTTATAGAAAAAGAGCTGGATGCCAAAGATCACATAAATAATGTCTTAACTGAGAATCATAGACTGATGGACAAAATTGGTTGATTCAGGAATTACTCTAAATTACATATGCAACTGGCAATTATTGGACTAGAACCTAATACTTTATTGATGTAGTTAGATGTATATACTGGGATAACCTCTATATAAAGTATCTTAGTAATATATGTATCAGAAGCCTTTAAAATATCCTAATTTTCCCAATAATCCCAACTATAGAAAAATATCCTATGAGCATCATCAGTGTCCATCAACCGTGGGATAACCAACTTATTTTATATCCAGACAATAAGAATACTCTGTAGACATTTATAATGTGTCTTCAAATGATACATAAAAATATTCTTGACAGGCCAGGCATGGTGGCGCACCCTTGTAATCCCCGCGCTTGGGAGGTGGAGACAGGAGGATCGTGAGCAGGTTCAAAGCCAGCCTCGCTGGCTTAAGAGACCCTGTTTCCAAATAAAAATATAAAAAATAGGTGTCTGGGAGTGTAGCCCAGAGGTAGAAGGGTTTCCAGGAACCCCAGTACCACATATATATATACACATATATGTATATATATATGTATATATACACACAATATTGTGTATATGTATATATGTATGTATATGTATGTGTATATATGTATATGTGTGTATATATATGTGTATATGTATGTATATGTATGTGTATATATGTATATATGTATATATATATATATATATATATATATATTCTTGACAAAATATTAAATGACAAAAAGTCAGGATACAAACCTTGACTATAGAATATATTTTTCAAAAGAAAAAGACTCACCAAGTGCTGTGTGCAGGTTTGTCACTATCATGAACTACATTATGATGTAAGACTATAATACATCCATAAAAGTATAAAGAAAGGCATGAAACAAGGAAATACAACAAAATATTAGTGGTAGTTCTCTCTGGTGATGAGTTGCAAGTGACTTTTATTCTATTTATGCTTTTCTTTATTTTCACATTTACATATAATCAGAAAAGATTCATATTTTCCCACTGAAGAAATGAGAAGAGTGGCTGGGTCTGGCCACTTTAGCATCTTTTTTGGGAGGTGGGGGGGTAAAGAGACTAAGGATCAACCTAGGGACATTCTACTTCAGAGCCACATCTCCAGCTATTTTTATTTTTTGTTTTGAAACAAGGTCTCACCAAGTTGCTGAGATTGACCTCAAACCTGAAATTCTCCTGTCTCGACCTCTCAAGTACTGGGATTACAGGTATATAACACCACCCACCATGCCTGGTTCACTTTAGGATCTTAAGCACAAACAATTTTCAGCTACTAATGTCTTGGTCCTTAAGCTATACTAAATTGACAGCTGTTCCATGCCTCGGTGTCTACTATAGTGATACATATATTTATGTGTATAGCAGCACAATTCACAATAGCCCAATTAGGGAACCAACCTAGGTGTCCATCAACAAATCAATGGATAAAGAGAGTGGTATATACACACAATGGAGTTTTACTCTGCCATAAAGAAACACAAAATTATGTCATTTGTAGGAAAAAAGATGGAACTAGAGAATGTTGTGCTGGGTGGAATCATTCAGTGTCAGAAAGTCAAGGGTCATATATTTTTCATATGTGCAAAATGGATCTCTGTCCTTACTGTTCACCTAATGTGTACTGGGTTGGGGTGGGGATCCTCTGCTGTATACTCCACAGGTTTTCTGTTTATGAACTTTACCAGCCCACAGGCTCTTCACTTCCTGATGTCTGCAAGGCTGAAGTGACAAACGGAGCTCCAGCATCTGTCTTCAACAGTGATAACCTTCAGCACAGAAGGCACACACTAAGGATGGAGGAGCAAAAGATGGAGGTAGAAGAAGCCTGGGTTTCTAATGGCCGTATGCAATTGGGCCCCTTGTTTCTGTTTTACATGAAAGGAAAGTCAGGCCTTATTTTGTTAATGTCACTATTATACTGAGTTTCTATTAGTCATAGTCAAAAGCAATTCCTAGATCACTCCAAGATCTGATTAACTTTATAAAATGATACTGAAAACTAGAGAAAGTTAAAAATTAGAAGTTGTTGATAGCCTAATTTCTCCTCTGGTTTAGCTTTTCAGAGAACAATTTTGCTGATCTCATGGGAGATTTATTTCATTTTAATTCACTAGTCTCTTCCTTTTTGCAGTTAAATTGAACAGGTATAGACCCAAACAAGTTATAAGTCACCCCTCTTTATATCCCTGAACTACCTCAGAAGAGAACCTATCTCTGTTTCTTGCTCCATATCAAGGAGAAGTTACCATAGCAGCCAAGTTACTAATTTACCCCACCTTCTCATGTCAATACTCTGTGCCCTTAAAATATCAAAACAGTTTTATTAACCTATGAAACTTTGCATTTTGTAGTGGCTGACTGATTTGAACTCTAAAAAAAGTAGATAAATTTCTCCTGATCACTGAAAAGATAATTAAATTTATAAAACAGAGGTACAAATTCCAAAACTATAAAAACCAAGAGCAAACCCCTAGATGCAGGGACAGGATAAGAAGAACTGCCGATTGCAGGCATCCAAAACAGACTACGAAAGAACAGCTAGAAGAAATGACAAAAATAAAAATAATAGGTAAGAAGCACAAAAGCAGCAACCAGTGTGACACAATGTCTGTTGAGCCTGAACCTTTCCCAGACCTAGTTCTGTTTACAAGAGCCCCATTCACACCACTTCACAAATGCCCCATTAACACCACCCTACAGACTGCCCTGGGCGAGCCACCACTGGGGAACACAGGACCAAAACAGGAGGCATAATAAACAAGACCACCGGCCTTTCCAGGTACAGGACTGAGTCAGCGCAGTCTATGCACACTGGGTTTGAAATCTACTTTTATTTAAGTTCCCTTTGTCCCCATAATGTTTCTCAAAGAAGGATTTCAAACCAGCACGAGGGAAATCCAACCTGAAAAGTCTATGTTTCTTGACTTTCCAACTGAAAGGAACCCATGTACATGGAGGATGGACCTCCCTGGATCCCTGCACAAGGAATTACCCAAGGACTCTTCTGGAAAAATGGAGGGAGAGCATAAGTGTATCCACTCAGCTTGTGCCACTGAATAATAAAGATAAGAAGTGTTTGCTCACTGGTTTCTTCTCTGAAACATTCTGTCTGAGGAAAACAGAAAGCTCACTCACAGTATGGAGACACTGACTATGGCTTCCTAGAATGCTAAGACAAGAGGTACAGGTGTCTGGGAAACCCACCACTGCTTTCCTTATGATTTAAGGCCAGTTAGTTCATCTTCTTGAGTTCAGTTTCCTCATCAGCAAAACTATGTTGATAAGACTTGTCTCCCAGGATGAAGTAAAAAGCCACAGCCCAGGGTTTCTCAGTAAATAGGATTCAATTCTCCCTTTTCCACATCCCTAAAACCCCAAATGGGAAGCTTATGGGCCAAAGATGGCCTATACACATCATTTTTGTTGCACATTGTGTTTCAGGGTTTGTTCTTTCACTTTGAAAGGCCATAGTTAACGTTTTGTCTGTTTGTGTTGTGTGTGTGTGTGTGTGTGTGTGTGTGTGTGTTACTAGGGATTGAACCAAGGGGCATTCTACCTCTTATCTACACTCCTAACCCTATTTTATTTTATTTTATTTTATTTTATTTTATTTTATTTTATTTTATATATTTTGGGTGGTACTGGGTGTGGAATCCAGGGGCTTTCTACCTCCAGACTATACTCCCAAACCTATTTTATATTTTTTATTTGGCAACAGGGTCTCACTAAGTTGCTGAGAGCCTCACTAAGTAGCTGGGGCTGCTTCAAACCTATGCGATCCTCCTGTCTCAGCCTACTAACCATGGGGATTACAAGTGTGCACCACCAGGCTTATTTTTAGTTTGAAAGAGTCTCATTAGGTTGATAAGAGTCTCACTATGTTGCTGAGGGTTCTCGAACCTGTGGTCCTCCTGTCTCAGCCTCCCAAGTACTAGGATTACAGGCATGGAACACCATGCCCAGTTTTGAAGATTTCTTCTGATTTCAGTTGGTCTTGAATAATCACAGTGTCAGAACTGGACTGCACTCCTCCCTCACCTCAGCTGGGCATATGCTGTCTAGCTCATTGGCTTCCCGACCCAGTCAGGCTTATTTTCTCGAATTATCTGCCTGGTAGTATAGACATTTGAACTTGAAAATCTACCAATCACAACAGGGTGGTTTGAATGGTCAAACTACCATCTTTTCTTCTACTACCTCACAAGTTCCTTTGGGACCCTAATCCAGTCCCTAAGGCTCCTGATGGAACAACAGATTAAACATAAATTGAAAGTTCAACCAGTTACATGAGCCATGTTATGGGGTGGGAAGGTACAGGAGATATTCACATGCACATGCTATCACACACACACACACACACACACACACACACACACACACACACACACTTTGAAAGTCTGGCTATATTTAGTTTTATTCATTTCCTTCCCAAAGTTGTTTCAGTGAAATTAGTTCACGAGAATAAGCAAAAAAAATAATGTTGTTCATTGCTGCAAGTGTTAATCATTAAACATATTTCCTTATTCTAAGAGAATTTGAATCAGCTTATATTTACATATATAATAAAAGAGTCATGAATCTTGAGGACATTATGCTAAGTGAGATTAGTCAGTCACAAAAAAGTAAGGAATCGAATGCTTTCCATAATATGTGAAAGCTAAGGTGAAAGGGGTCATAGGAGGAACTCCAGGTAAAAAAGGAGATCCTATAGAGGAGCAAATAAGGCAACCTAACTGAGGGGATGGGAGGAGGGGAGAAGGAAACTCTTTTACACGCACAATGTACTAATTCATATCATAGTCAACCACTAAGCCAAGAATGAGAGGGAGGGATGGGGAGGGAGTGGGGACTGGGTGGGGGCTGGCTAGGTGATGTATGCATTTAAGTCTACACAATATATTGGGGTTTTTTTGTTATTGTTGTTGTTGGTGGTGGTGGTGGTGGTGGTACTGGGGTTCCTGGAAACCCTTCTCCAGGCTACACTTCCAGACCTATTTTTTTTTTTATTTTTATTTGGAAACAGGGTCTCTTAAGCCAGCAAGGCTAGCTTCGAACCTGCACGATCCTCCTGTCTCCGCCTCCCAAGCGCGGGGATTACAGGTGTGTGCCACCACGCCCGGCTACACAGTATTTTTTGCTTCATCATGATGTACAAATACAATGCACTAATAAAATTTTTTTAAAAGAGTCAATACCTTCAATACCAAATTAATGTTGAAAACAAAACTGTTAGGAGACCACATAGAAACCAGCACTTTTGGACTGCAGATGGGAGCACAAAATGGTGCAAATCCTGTGGAGAGGACTCGGGGAATACATACATATATATATGTATTAGTTTCTTACTGCCACACCACAAGAAGAGTGGCAACTGTTCCAATTTGTCCAAGATTGAGGGGTTTATTGGAACTCTGGACTTTCAGTGCTAAAACTGGGACAGTCCAAGGCAAATCAGAGGTGTTGGTTCTGAAGTGTTTCAGATACACCTAGTTTTCCATTTCAAATCCTCCAACTCAGAGTTATCCAGCACTGCCATCCCCAGAAACAACCATGTACAAGGGATGAGTTGTGTGAAGTCAGGCAGTGTGAGAGCTAGCCTATCTAACATGCTCATTCCCCAAGGAGAGAATGTCTCCTGTGACAACTGTCCACACATAGCTTCCAGGCCCCAGGGACACCTGGCAAAAGTGATTGCACTCAGGGAAGCCCACCGCATGGCATTCCCAGTAGGAATTTGTGGCTCACTGATAGTTAATACAAATGTATGATGGCTAAATTTACCCATCAGGGCCATTTTTACCATTGGCCATGCTGCTCAGAAATGTAATTTGTATTCTCCCCTCAAGAGGTTGCCAGAATAGCTAGGCTACAGTCAACCAAAGGATAACTTCCCACTCGGAAGGAAAAGATCTGTTTATCCTTCACCTGCTCACCCTTTATGAAAGAGAGTAGGAGCTGCCTGTGGCTGCAGAGGTGTCCTGATGTCTTGGGGGAGGAGTAAGAGAAGATGTGGCTAGAGGGGAGAAATTTCCAAACCAGTTCTATCTCCTCCCCTTGATTTTCTGAAGCTCCAAATATGAGGCTGATGTGGTGGTGGTGGTGGTGGTGGTGGTGGTGGTGGTGGTGGTGGTGTGTGTGTGTTTTATTTTTTATTTTTTGTTTTTATTTTGTTAGTTTTTTAATTTTTTAATTTTTTGCTTTTTGTTCTTTTAAACAAGGAAGCCACTGTGGTAATAGCTCAGCCAAGTCTTAAGACTTCATCTGAGAGCCAAAGCTGAAATGCTTAGGACTACTAAAGCAAAAGATAATCATCAGCCACTTATTAAGCCCTGCAGATAAAAGGGTGGGACAATCTTACCCAGGGTGCAGAAAGTGACCTCTCAATTAGCCACACCATGGGTGGGCAATCAGGAGCAGTTCTTAACCCAGACACTCCACTGTTTCCCAGGTGAGCCTGCTGCCCTGGAGTATGTGTGGCTGGTGGCTGGGGTGCTTCTCACCTATAGTTATAGGTGAGTCAGTCCTCTGTCAGGCCCCAGAGCTCAGAAGCCCGCTCCACTCTCTGTTCCCTTCCCCACTGCATCCTCTTTTTTCTCTCCCAGACTTGGTTCCATTCCACAGTCCCCTGGGATGGAGCCAGAGTTTAGGGTCTGTGCAGATGAAGGCAGAATGAAGGTCAAGCCTGTATTTGCACATTAATCAAATGGTTTCCGGGGCGAGAGTGAATGACTCAGTAGAAATCTTTGGTGCATTATGCTAAAGAGGTCCTCTCACTCTTTTTCTCCAGACTTGAGTTACATCCTGAAAAGGTCCTCTTCTGGCCTCTCAGTTGATGGGTGCCATGCCCTGAGGGAATGTGGGAGGCAAGGAGCTCATTCTGCACATAAATACTTCCAGGTTTTCAGAAGCCCCTATATTCCTGTTCCAAGAAACTCAACATCCATGGAGAAAGACTCTCTCCCAGTAGACCTCACCTCTGTCAAGGAGGTACGGCAGGTGAAATCTTAAGAGACTCATTTTCATCTTTAGGGTTACGCTCTGACCTCTTATGGCCAAACTACCCTTTGCAGCTTGCAGACTGGCACCAACCCAACCAAGAAAAGTCAGTCCTCTTCTCCGGCAGAGAAGCCAGCCTCCCTGAGCCAAGAGGAGTTCTACAGCAATTCTTTAATGAATTTGTTTAAGGGAGAAGATGAAATATAGGGCAAAGTCAGAAAAGGCAAAGGAGAGCTGGGAAAAGACGGCAGATGTTGTAAAAGATACTCTTTCAAGTTTCCTGTGCACTAGGAATCTGCAGATGTATGTTGGCAGGGCTACAGTCAGAGTACAGCGGGAGGCTGGGGTTTGCACATCTGGAAAGCATTTGGCAGGGGGCAGAGTTCAGACGCGTTCTGCTTCAGCTGCCTGCAGCGGAGCCTGCCGTGGGGGCCTGTGCAGAGGGAGAAGCTGGCGGTTCACAGTGGAGTCCCAGTGGCCTCACTCTGGGGGAAGCCCTACCCAAGCTGGTGGGCTTGCCTCGGTATCAGCTCAGTCCCATGGAAAAGTTTAAATAATTATGAAAAAGCAGAAGGAGATGGGGAAGAACAGAAGCAAAACAGAGAATGCACTACAACTGAGAAAAGTCTGGCTGGAAATCAAGAAACAAAATGTACTTGGACTGAATCCAGTGCATGAGTTAACTTGAGAGCAAAGAACACCATTCAGGGGAGGGAAAAAAAATCCTCTGCTGCATAGTAACACCCAGGGATCATGCTCAGAGCACGTTGACTTTTCTCAGAAATCTCTGTACATTTTGCCTTCATGTATTTCAAGAATGTAGAGGGCTCTCTTGATCCTGGGGGAATTACTTGCTCCCTTTTGAAGGATTTATGAGAGTCTGCAGAGGGAAGGAGCTGGTCTCCCAGAACCAGATCCTCACCCCAATGCCCTGTGGCCTCCTGCTGTCAAATGTGTGATTCCGACTGCCTCCCAGCAGGGGTTCCTGTCATCTCCGGTGCTTATCTCCCCTCAGAGGAAACACATCTTCTGGTTGAAACTGGGTCCCCACTCAGCTCAGAGTTCCTGCCATGCTCAACTGTGCAGATGATATGGCTTGCAGCTGCTCACAGGCTTAGCTTAGGGCCTGATATCTCCGTATTTGGTGAGGTAACCTTATGAGGTGTGGTAATGACTTAAAGACACTGGGGTGTATCCACATTAGTTAATATGATCCAGGACCTCAGAAGGGATCAGAATCCACCAGGGGAGAGAACATAGCATATTAAGATATGAGTAACAAAATATGACCAAAAAAAAGAGTACATACCAAGTGTAAGATAAAACAAGTCGAGACAGATCTCCTCGTAATCCTCAGCCCCAGAGCTCGCTGTGCTTCTTCTAACTTGATGGATGTTTCTGTCACCACCACACTTGTCCAAGCAAGAAATGTACGTGTCTCCTCCTTTATTGCCCTGCTTAGCCACTTCAGTATCTGAATCCCGTTAATTTTATGTCCTTAGCATCTCTTGAATGTGTTGTCCCCACCCCATCCCACAGCCCTCAGGATTTCTATCCCAAATCACTATTATTGCCTCCCAGTCAGTCAACCTACTGCCAATCTTGTCCTGAGTTATCATTCTAAATAAAAATTCCAGCATGCCACTACACTAAAGGGGACCATAGTTGCCCCCATTGTTGAGGATAAAGTTCAGCCTCTGGCGCATGACATCCAAAATCTTCACGCTCTGGTTTTGGTCTACTCTGCAAAGCTCATCTTCAGCAGTGTGCTTGTAAACGCTTAATAACCAGATCTCCAGGCAGACCGCAGCAGTGTCTTATACGAGTCATTCTCCCCTGCATGTGATAATGAACTTTTAATTTCTTGGTCATTCCATAATCTCTCGTTCATCTGGTCTCTTGTACATCTTTCTCTCTCTGCCCGCAAAGACCTTCTTCCTGCCTCTCCTGCTCCCGGTCATCTTTTAAGTGTAAGATGCCATGAGAAAGTCTTTCTATGGCAAGCACGGTGAAGCAGCAGCTCCCAGATGCTACCTTGCCATTGTGTACTGGGGGAAGGCTCTTGCACTAGATGCTTCATGGGAACAAGGACCCCATTTTCACTTTATGTTCACACTGCTTTACATTCTTCCTTAGGCATAGTAGTTTTTTTCTTAACAGCTCAAATAAAGAATACAAATAGCGCTAGCTTTTAATTTAGTAGTTACACGTAATGCTCTTATAAAAAAAAATGAGCTGGCATGGTGGTGCACACTTATAATCCCAGTACTTGGGAGGCTGAGACAGGAGAATCGTAGGTTTGAGGCTAGCCTGTCTCAAAAAATAAATAAATAAAAATAATTTAGAGGTGTAGCTCAGAGGTAGAATGGCCCTGGTTTCAACTCCCAGTACCACAAAAAAAAAAAAAATTCAAAGTTGTGAATAAGGACTCTAGTGTGACTTACAGACTCCACTGACCAAGACAGTCAGCAGCAAGGACGTCATGAAGAAGCACTGCCAGGTTTATCAAATTACAGCCCTAATTAAATTTGGATCATAGATAAAAAATGATTAGAGTTTTTTTTAGAATAAGTATGTCCCACACAATGTGTGAGAAACACTGATAGTAAAAACACGTTCACTTATCTGGAATTCATATTTTGCTGAGTGTTCTACATGTTATCAGGCATCCCTATCCCAACTGAGCACTAGTGGGAAGGGTGATAAGCAAAGTGCACAGAAAATAGAGACCTCCCAGGTACCTTCAGACTAGTCTGGTTACAGCATTAGGTATATGCCCACAGAGGACTAAAGGCTCAAAAGAGGAATAACATTGAGATGGAAATTGAGGTAACTGATGATCAGAATCAAGGGTGCCAATTATTCAGACATAGGCATAGAGTTTGTAAGTCCCAATGTGGCCCAGAGGCAATTGAAAGGACAGGACCACTGGGCAGATTTGTAAAGAGGAGGAGAGATTCAGAATCCCCAAAGATTCAAGATTCAAAATGACAGACCTCTTTGGGTGGGTCAAAGGGAGTAGGATAAGCCTAATTTCAACAAGTTAAATTTGATATGAAAGTAAGACTGCGGAGGAAATGTGTTCAGCTGAGCTGGAGATGGGGTGCAAGAGCCCGGGCAAGACAGTGATAGTAGGATGTCCCTGCTCTGTGACTTTGGTGTCCTGTGGAGACTCCCAGTCACATACATGCTGTACACAGAAAAGGAATGATGTGATCTTCATAAACACCCCGGACAGGGTCACAGGACACACGCGCTAATGTGTTCAATGACATCTTCTTATCCCACGGTCTCCAAAGTCCGCTGGGACACTGGGAGTCACCTTACTCTTTGGCTTACTGTCAGGATGCTGTGTATAGTTCACTATAAGAGCATTCACTTCTAGAGAGGATTCAAAATGTTGACAGCACGTCTCAGTAGCTGGAACAAATAAAATTCAGCTACCGAGAAGGGAACATTTTGACAAACAAAATAAGAGACTTCTAATGTGGAACAAATCTTTTTTTTAATAAGTAAGTCATCTCAATACACTGTACAGCCTCTAAATTTAATATAGTTTGAATGCATACCCAAATGGATCAAACTGTGTATCTACAATGAGTTTGGTAGAAACACAAACTGAGAAAACAACAGACATGAGAGTGCTTTGAAAATTATAATGCATGATGCAAAACTAACAATATTGTCATTCATATGAGCTGAATATATACAGTAGAACTGAAAGTGATCACCTAGACATTCAAAATTATATCTTGTGTACTGCCAAACACCTACATATTGTAAGACAATCCAGTTCGGTCCATTCCCAACTTCAATCGTTTTCTCTAACCTCTCTTGTCTTTCTTTATTTGGCACTTATCACCAATGATTTTACTATATATATATATAAAGTCACTTTTTAATTTTTTGCTTCCCCTGATCACCCATAAGAATGTATGGGCACTGAGGGCAAGAACTTATATCTGTTTTTGTGTTTGTGTATGTGTGTGTGTGGTACTGGGAATGCAACCCAGGGTCTTTCTACCTCTGGGCTATACTCCCAGACCTATTTTATACTTTATTTGGAAACAGGGTCTCACTAAGTTGCTGAGAGAGCCTCACTAAGTAGCTGAGGCTGGCTTTGGACCTGTGCGATCCTTCTGTCTCAGCCTCCCAAGTACTGGGATAACAAGTGTGAGCTACCACACCCGGCTTATATTTGTTTTTTTTAAACAGCAATATCTCTCCCTGGCCTAGACAGTGCTTATTTCTGATTGAATGAATTAACTTTCATTTTCAAAGAGGTGATTAAGCTTGCATAGATGTATTTTGGTAGCTAAGAAGAATCCTAAAAGACAAATGTGAAAAGTCTTCAGAACCTCAGAAAACGGGGCATCAAACTGTCATGAAAACTTAAAGGGCAATGTTTGTGTGGGCAACCTGGTTGTCCTCACAGTAAGATGTGCATAGGGCAATGCCCAAGTCCATCCTGGTGGAAAAACGCTGTGAGCGCCCCAGGTGACCCCTGAGAGTTGATGAGCTAAGTTATTTGATATTGCTCTTATACCTTGAGGACTGATGGCACAAAGACTCACATAGGCTCTGCTTTTCCCATCTCCCTAAGATATTGCGTTGCTTCCAAAATCCAAGGAAGAGCCACATTTAAATTCAGATTTCAGAGCTCAGAATGTCATTTGAGCCTCTGGTTCTTTGTCTTCACACACTCCTGTTTCTGCAGTGATCCTAACTCCCATTGAGTGTTGACTAGATACCTCTTTGCACATGGTGTTCTGCCGAGAAATGGAAAAAGAGTCCAAAGATTCCCACTCAGCTTCCCAGTATGAGCAGGCATCCCTAAAGTAGACAAGCATGCACAAAAAGCATACTGCAGCCAGGCTTGGTGATGCATGCTTGTAATCCAGCATTCAGGAGACGGAGACCAGAGGATTGCAGTTGGCAGATAGCCTCAGCTACTTAGCGAGGCCCTTCACAACTCAGTGAGACCTGTTTCAAAAAATAAGACTGAAAAAAAAAAAAACTTAAAAGACTGAAAAATAGGGCTGAGGGTGTAGCTCAGAGGTAGAATTTCCCTGGGTTCCATCCCCAGGACTGCTGCAAAAAAAAAAAAAAAGAAAGAAAGAAAGAAAGAAAAGAAAAGAAAAGAAAAGAGAAAGAAAAAAAGAAAGAAAAAAGAAAAGAGAAAGAAAGGAAAGAAAAAAGAAAGAAAGAAAGAAAGAAAGAAAGAAAGAAAGAAAGAAAGAAAGAAAGAAAGACACACTGCAGCTGAAGCTCCAATGAGCCTGAGAAGGCATCCAGCTGTACTCTTAAAAGCAGCTGGAATGCGTCCCCGTTAAATAACAGAAGAGACTGGCAAGCCTTGGAGAGCTTAGTGCTGATGTCCAGGAGGCTGTCCCATCTGAGCATGCTGGGCCTCCCTGAGAGACAGGAGGTTTAGTGAGTTGTTAGGTAAGATATAGGAATCCTAGCTGGAGAAGGACCTTCTAAGTAGCTGGCCCCTTCCTAGAATCTTGGTTGGAAAGAGTTCAGTGAGAATTAGCAGTGACAGGACCACAAGGCCCATGGGGACCAACCAGAGTGCCTGAAGAAGTCATGGGCCATGGAACCTGTAAGCTCTTGTAATAGGAATCCTGTGTCCATCTTCTCCCATCCCATCCATTTACTACCCTGTCTGTCTCCTCTACCTGTCAGCCTCCTGGCTGTCCACAAAGAGGCTGCAGAAGACACTCCCTTGATTTACCTCCAACTTGAGAGCCCGTGAGGCTCCCTGTCCTCTAAGACCATTGCCTCCCCAAAGCCTTTCGACCTCTTCTCCTTTCTGTTCTTGTCCTGTTGATTCATCACAGGGTTCTTTTGGTCTTTTAATTACTACCAGACACAAAGCGGATGGGTTTGGGGTTTATAGACACTATTACTGCCAGGTCCTCTTCCCTTCATTGTCTGGAAGCCTGTCTTCATTTAAGCCCTAATCCTTTTTGCCATTTTTGACCTAGTTCCCATTATTTTATATTTTTCCATATTAAGTCAAATAAGCCACTTGTCAGCTTGCATTTATCTTATTGGCTCCAGCTCTTCTATTGTGACTCGAATAGATGGAAAAAAAATTCCACACTGGGGATGAGCTCCAGGGACTCATCCACTTTCTTAGCTTGTAGCATAATGGACTGGATGGGAAGCTTCTTTTAAAAGCTGGGGTGGTATTCCTTAACTAGACAAAGGGGAGCTGTGATTCATTACCACCCTGTTCCCTGAAACCTTCAAATGGAAGAACACATTTACATATATCAAAAATATGGAAAACGCGCAGATAAAGCCTCCTCTATGGCATTAGGTCTACCCATTCCTGGATTCAAACTCGGTGAGAGCCATGAATGGGTTTTGTAGATAAGGTGGAAGAAAAAGAAAGAGAGGGAGCTTGAGAGATCAAGAGTCTAATAATGATAACTAGACATTCATCTGAGGCAGATTCTTTAATCACCTAGCTTTTCTTCACATCACAGAAAAATCTTAAATGTGAGCATAAAATACTGAATTCTTGCAACAAATACACACTGTTTGTTGTGTAAGAACAAGTGCTTTAAGAAAGGTTTAATTCAACCTCTCGAGCACTGAAATGAGAAAATATTAAGATTTTTTTCACATTTTATTTGCATATTTAATCCTTCCTCCTCACCTTCAGCCCCAAATACCTGTGTGACTGGAAAGATTAAGAGGTATCCTTTTTGCAAAATATTATTTCTTGAAACACACATGGCATGACCAGGAGCCTGAACAGAAATACTTTTAGAAATAAATAACCTACAGACTGGTCCCCACCCCTTTCAGGACATACTTCAGAAAGAATCACATGCACTGTGTTTGTACCCCAAACCCTTTGAGCCAAAGCAAACTTTTATGGGGGGCACTGAGGATTGAGCCTAGAGGCAGTCTACCTATAAGCTATCCCTCATTCCAATTATTTCTTATTTAAAAACATGGTCTCACTAGATTGCTAAGAAACTCACTAAGTTGCTAAGGCAGGCTCTAAACCTGCAATCCTCCTGTCTCAGCCTTCCAAGTACTGGGATTGCAAGTGTGCACCACTATGCCTAGCTATTTATAAATGCTTAACACCTCTTAGTATTATTTACTGTGCTTATCCATTACACATTGTAGGAAAACATTAGGATGACTGAGGAGAATTTTCAGGTGCTAATCAAAGTCTATTTTCTTCCTTCAAAATCAAGTCACGCTACAGCTGACCAGCTCAATCTGTGGAACATAAAAGGCTCTCATGGATTACACCCCAAAACTGTCATGTTAGGTGGTTTTATAATCTTGTTAGTTGGAATGCCTTGCCCTGGTTGTTGGCAAAGGCACCACAATCTAGAGGCACAATCCACCAGAGCTGAGACATAAGAAATAGAATCCACCGCTTTTAACCCTCTGTTAAGAGGAAATAGTCATTTTTCCAGTCCCTACTGAATTTTATGTTCAATCCATCCTTTGTAAGAATATTTTTACTAAAATAAAATATCAACAGTGAAAACAGATATTAAACGCCGGGTCTGGAGCTAACACAAGAATCCTATATATTTTATGCATTTTAACACAACCATCTATCAGGTAGATATTAACATTACTGTATATATCCTAATCACTGAAAGTAGTGGTTGGATTAGTTAATCCAGTGCCGGAGTACACCTAGCAGGGTCAGGATAAACAGATTCCATTTTAATCTAGAACCCACATTTTCTTCCTTTCTTCTTCCTTTCTTCCTTCCTTCCTTCTTTCCTTCTTTCCTTCCTTCTTTCCTTCCTTTCTTTCTCTCTTTCTCTTCTTTTCCCTTAGAACCCACACTTTGTTTTTTCTCATGATACTAGGGAATGAATCCAGGGGTACTGTAACATTAAGCTACATCCTCCGCCCTATTTTAATTTTTATTTCAAAATAGGATCTCACTAAGTTGCAGAAGACTCAAGTTGCTCGCCCAGAACCTGCAATACTCTTGACTCTTGTCTCAGACTCCCAAGGACTAGAATTATAGGTGTGTGCCACTATGCCTGGCTAAGCCTACACTTTCAAACAGGTTTATGTTTGAAAGAGCAAAAACGCCTATAACAATACTGACTCAGAGAAAACTTTCCAAATCTCTTCTTTAAACTTACATTCCACACATATTTAAAACTTAATTAAAAGTAGGTGGAGATCATAGATAATTTTATGTGCTGCTGTATACACTTTCCATTTTCATTTGGAATATGTTGTGGACGTCTTTTTACATCATTAAATACACTTCTATCATATCATATTTGCCAGCTAATTTTCAAGGTCATAACTAACGCATAATGCATGTCAGCAGTACTTGAACACTATGAGTCTTAAACAGAGGACCGTGATAAATATCCTAACGCCTGAATTTTTTTTTCATGACATTTCACTGTAAATGCCATAATTTTGTTCTCCCTTATGGCTGGGCAAAATTCCATTGTGTACATATCCCATAATTTTAAAATCCACTTATTCATTGAAGGACATCTTGGCTGGTTCCACAGTTTGGCAATGGCGAACTGTGCAGCTATGAACATGGTTGTTCATGCATTAGTTTGGTATTTTGGTTTTCAATCTTTTTGGTAGAAACCCAGAGGTGGTATATCTGGATCATATGGTAAGTTTGTTTTCCTTCTGAGGATCTTCTATATTGTTCTCTAAAGTGGTTGCACCAACTTGCAATCCCACCAACAAATGTATATGCCAGTGAGGCCAGGCCTGGAGCCTGCCGCGTGGCAAGGCCGGGTCTGGAGCTAATACCTGAATTTTTACATACATTTTTATCTCTTTAGAATACATTCTCAGAAACAAAATATACATTCTTTTTCATATTGAAAAACTGTCAGGGCAAGTATGTATGAATTTTTATTCTTGTCAATATTGTATTAAAGTATCTTTTTCTTCCTACCATGATCAACTTTGGGTATTAACATTTTATCATCTTTGTCGATTTGGAAGAGAAAATAAGATACCAAAATGTCTTATTTGCTTTTCCTTAGTTGTTACTGTGTAAGAATATTTTTCATATTTTTTGCCATTGGCATTATGTTTTTGAAACCTCTATTCATGTCCACAGTTTATTTTTCTTTCAGAGTTTATTATATAATTCTTTTCCAAAATAATGTGTTGTACATATTTCTCTCCGTTTTTGTTTTTAATTTTTACATTTTTAATTGTAGAGAACTTAAAATTTGTTGTTTTTTGTTAGTCACATCCTTTCAACAGAATTTCTCTCTCTACTTCAAAGGTTACAAAAATTTGTTTTGCACCTCTAAAATATTTTTTACATTTAGATGTTTAATTTATGTCACATTTCTTGGCATAAAATATATTTATTTCTTATACTTTATTAAACTAAATGTCACAACATTTACTGAACAATCTATCAACTCATAACTTATTCAAATTTTTATCTTTATTTCAAACCAAAACTTTATATATGCTCATATTTATTTCTAGAATCACTGCTCTATTCCAAAGACTTTTCTCATGAGTTCTGTGCCACTATAATCAGTTTTAGTCACTATAGCTTTCTAAGCCATATCAATGCCTCAGAGGGCAAATTTCCCTTCCTTATTACCAGTTGTTTATTCATTCAAATGCATTTAAGAATTACTCTGTCAGTTTCTCAAAAAAAATAGTATTATGGCTAGAATCATGTTACATCATTATGATAATTTAGAAAGAATTGTTAGCCTCACAATTTAAGTAAATTGTTCTTTCCAGGAAAAGCAAGGTGTGTCTATTTATTCAAATTTTCTTTGATTTCTCTAAAAAATGCAGTCATTCTCCTTGTATATGTTTGCCATTATGTGGATAGCATCTTCTTCTTCCTGCTGTAGTTTACAGTTAGTTGTGAAACTGAGGCTTCTACAATTAGAATTCAAATCACCTTCAATTTTACCAGGGCAAGGCTGACACCCAGAGATTCTAATGTCATTGGAAAATCAGTCATTTCATCTGCAACTGAGCATTCAAGATTTCCAGCCAGTCCCAGAATATCAGTCTCCAGTGCTCTTCCCTGGACAGTCCACTTCTCATCTCCTCCACTGCCAGCCTGTGCAGGAGCCAGTGACTGTTGCCTACCCTATTGTTATTATGGCTTTATAACTGCTCCTCCCAATTCTACAGTCCCCTTCTTTCATTCATATTTGAATTTCAAAACCTAACAAATCATATTAATCCCCTCCTTAAGAACCTCCAGGGGCTTTCTATAACACCTAAAAAAAAATCCTCGTTTTACTCTGACCCATGAAGCTCTGAGATCTGAGCTTCACGTAATTTTCAGCCCCTGAAGCCTATTCCCCCTTTGCTGAGTGTGTGATCCACTGTGGTTATCTTCTTTCACCTCCTCACAG
Organism: Muscardinus avellanarius; assembly: GCF_963383645.1. Classification (NCBI taxonomy): domain Eukaryota; kingdom Metazoa; phylum Chordata; class Mammalia; order Rodentia; family Gliridae; genus Muscardinus; species Muscardinus avellanarius. The sequence continues at coordinate 56,367,327 of NC_137786.1, read as the reverse complement.
GATCATTTTCTTCTTAAGGGCTTTTGTGTGGCGAGCCGCCATTAGAAGATGGCGCCGGCTTCCTGCCTCTGAACTAGAAGATGGCGCCGGCTTCCTGCCTCTGAGCTTGATTGACACATGGCTGTGCAGGAAGCAACTCCATATTTGGAGGCTAAGGTTATGTAACGCATGACGTGGTGGTGGCCTGACGAGCATGAGCCAATGAGTGAGTGAGACGTGGCAGGGAGTGATTGGGAGGGTTAATGTTTATAATGCCCTGTGCGAGGCAGATCGCTGCTATTCCACCATTCCACCATTCCGCCATTCCGCCATTCCGCCATTCCGCTATTCCGCCATTTTCTTCGACTTGTATCCTGAATAAACGGCTTGCAAGAAGAGCTTCGTGTTGCGTCTTAATCGCTGGTCGAGGGACGCAACAACTGGTGGCCCGTACGGGGAAGAAAAATCAGCTCCCGTGCGTGAAGCTCAGAACTTGCTGTCGTCAGGGAAGGTGCACCGGTAAGTCCCCTGGTAAGTTGGGGGGTCTGCGAAAAATGCGGGTAACCGCTCTCACCTGTGGATAAGGGGAGAGCAAATCTAGTAGAGCTGCGATCAAAGCAGACGCGGGAAAGTGAAAGTAGAGCTGCGATCAAAGCAGACGCGGGAAAGTGAAAGTAGAGCTGCGGTCAAAGCAGACGCGGGAACGCGAAGGTAGAGCCGCGATCAAAGCGGACCATTTTTGAGTTTCATTTTGAGCTTAGTTTTGGGATGGGGGCTTTGCAATCTCATCCAATTTTTTTGGCTCTTCAGGAGCTATTTCATTTTAAATCTCACCCAATTTTTTTCGCTCTTCAGGAGCTACTTCATTCTAGAAGTTTAGAAATTAGAAAGTCTACTTTAGAAAAATTTTTAAATGGTTGTGACAGCGCCGCTCCATGGTTTTCTGTCTCAGGTAACCTGACAGCTCCTAGTTGGGAAAAGCTTGGCCGAGATCTTGAATATGCCAAGCAACAGGGAAGCCTTAATCCCTGTGTTCTACCTATTTGGAAATTGGTCAGAGGTTGCTTAGAGGATCAAAAATATCATGATGCTATTAGGGAAGGGCAAACCGCCCTAGAATTACTCAAAGAACAGAAATCTGAAAAGCATAAGTCAGAACGGGCAGTTAGTAAAGCAAAGGAACCTGTCCGTTCCTCACTCTATCCGAATTTGTCTGAATTTAAAGGGCCAGACTCCTCTTCTGATTCTTCTGATGAGGAAGAAAGTTCGTTAAAGAAACAAATGGCATATGTGTCAATTCATTCAGCCTCGAAAAAATCCCATTTGCCTAAATTAGATCCGGACTTTCCTATGCCCTCAGGACAAGATTATCCTCCTCCTGAGCCACCGCCATCCTTACCATCCTCCACTCAGGGATCTCATAATTCCTTTTGCCCTCAAGTTTGGTCACGTGTTAAAACTGAGCTCCCGTTGGCCTTTCCTATTTTTCAAGATACACAGGGCGCTTGTTTTTATGAACCCCTTGATTTTAAGGTCATTAAGGCATTAGCAGAATCAGTTCGCATGTATGGGGTCGCAACTTCCTTTACATTAGCCCAAGTGGAAGCTCTGGCTAGAAACTGCATGACGCCAGGGAACTGGAATGGATTAACACGAGCGTGCCTCACCCCTGGACAATTTTTGGAATGGAAGGCCTTTAACATAGAATATGCCTCTGATCAGGCTGCTGCTAATGCTCTTGCTGGAAATCCTCAATGGGATCGAGATATGATTTTGGGACAAGGGCTACATGCCCAAAACCAAACCCGGCTTCCTTTGGAAGTTTATAATCAAATAAATTCTTGTGCTATTAGAGCATGGAAATCCCTTAGAAGCTCAGGGGAATCTGCTGGTAATCTAACCAAAATTATACAAGGACCTACCGAGCCATTCGCAGACTTTGTAGCTCGTCTCCTTGAAGCTACAAGTAGAATTTTAGGTCCTAATGTGGAGGTGGCAACACCTTTGATTAAACAGTTAGTTTTTGAACAGTGTACGAAGGAATGCCGAGCTGCTATCCGACCATACAAGGACAAAAATATTGAGGACTGGATGAAAATCTGTCGAGAGTTAAATGGCCCTCTAACTAACATGGGTTTAGCAGCCGCCATTATGCAGTTAACTCGGCGCTACGGGATAAATCCGGGAGCCTGTTTTCAATGCGGCCAAATGGGTCATCAAAAGCGACAATGCCCACAAAAGAAACAGAATTTGTCTATTGTACCAGATGATACCATAAAACAACCTGGCCTTTGCCCTAGGTGTAAAAAGAGGAAGCATTGGGCCAAGGAGTGCCGTTCCGTAAAAGACATCATTGGCCAGCCCCTGCCTCCTCTTCAAGAAAATTCTCTGCCAAAAAACGGGCAAAAGGGCCCTCGACCCCAGGGCCCGCAAATATATGGGGCCCTTACCACCTCCAATATCCCACAGGCGACCCTTCAAACAATTGTTCCGCCTCAGGGGGAGCCACTCAAAGCTCCGCAGGATTGGACCTCCGTTCCTCCTCCAAATAATAATTATAGCTGTTTTTATAGTTTGTGCTGGAATAATAGAAGTTTTTCTCGTGCTATGATTGCTCAAATTCCTCGCTGGGTTCCAGTCCCAGTGGATGCTCCCAATTCCATGGTTTTATTTAGGTCTAAACGAGATTTTGGCATCACGGCTGCCATTGTAGCCGCGGTTGCTGCCGCTGCTGCTGCGGGCACTGCAGCTGCAATTGCCTTAACTCAGACAGTACAGACAGCGGACACTTTAATTAATATGTCCTCCACTGTGGCGCAGGCCTTAGATACTCAAACAACGCTGAATAGTCAACTTAAAGGCGGCCTTATGGTAGTTAATCAGCGCATTGATTTAGTACAAGAACAAGTTGAGATATTATGGCAGCTTGCTCAGCTTGGATGTGAATGGAGATACCCTGGTCTCTGTGTTACCAGCGTTCAATATGAAAACTCTACAAAAGCCACTAACCTGTCTCGGGAGTTGTCAATTTATCTTTTAGGCAACTGGACGGGAGAATTTGAAACCCAACTAGAGAGATTACGCACTGCCGTGGTCACCATCAACTCGACTCGTGTGGACATTAGTTTGGCCAAAGGACTATCATCTTGGATAACTCGTGCCATGAACCATCTAAAGGAATAGGCTGGATTGGGGGCCTTGATGGGATTATTGGTTGTGGCTGTGTTGTTTTGTGTCTGGTGCATTGCTCGTCTTCGCCAAAGTTTTAATCATAATACAGCCATGTTTATACAGGCCTGTGTGGCTATCGAGGCGGGACAATCACCCCAAGCCTGGCTCGCGGCAGCTAAGGCATAGTGGCTCAGGTTGCAAGGCAAAGCACTGCAGCTGAGGGCACAAGTTTGGTCCTCAGGAAGAGTACGCTTGACTGCACACGGGTTAAGCACCCAAGTACCCGTCCCTAGAAAAAGGTGCCAGTGATTAATAGGGGTCAAACCTCTGCTCTTACCTGTTGCCTATAAAAACAAAAAGGGGGAATTGTGGCGAGCCGCCATTAGAAGATGGCGCCGGCTTCCTGCCTCTGAACTAGAAGATGGCGCCGGCTTCCTGCCTCTGAGCTTGATTGACACATGGCTGTGCAGGAAGCAACTCCATATTTGGAGGCTAAGGTTATGTAACGCATGATGTGGTGGTGGCCTGACGAGCATGAGCCAATGAGTGAGTGAGACGTGGCAGGGAGTGATTGGGAGGGTTAATGTTTATAATGCCCTGTGCGAGGCAGATTGCTGCCATTCTGCCATTCTGCCATTCCGCCATTCCGCCATTCCGCCATTCCGTCATTCTGCCATTCCGCCATTTTATTCGACTTGTATCCTGAATAAACGGCTTGCAAGAAGAGCTTCGTGTTGCGTCTTAATCGCTGGTCGAGGGACGCGACACTTTTGTATAAGCAGTGCCCTCTACCTGGAAACTTCTCCCAGGTAGCTGCTTTTCTGACCATTCAAAACTCATCTAAAATATCACCTGTTCAGCAGGGTCTGGTGGCACATGCCTGTAATCCTAGTACTTGGGAGGCTGAGACAGGAGGATCACAGTTTCCAGCTCAGCTTCAGCAACTCAGTGAGGCCCTCTGCAACTTAGTGAGATCCTGATTCAAAATAATAATAATAATAATAATAATAATAATAATAATAATAATAATTAAAAATAGGGCTGGGAATGTAGCTCAGACATAGAACAAGATTTTATTGCCAGAAACTAGAAGAGTAACTGGTGCCATAGTAAGTACTCAACAAAAATCTATGGAATAAATGAATAAGCAAACAATTCCAGGGCTTCTGGCTTGTAATGAGCAATTTCTGGTGGGACCTTTTACAACTAGGCAAAACCATATTTGTATCTCAGCCCTAGCCATTATTTAATTTGGGTCCTTGGAGAAAATATTCGAGGTTTCAGAATATTGCTTTCTTTAGCCCCAACATGGTATGATTGGTAACTGCCTCATAGGATTAGTTTGAGGATTAAATGAGAAAACATATATAAAGCAATGTCATAATTCCTGCAAACAGTAAGTACTCTAGATATGTTAAAGTTCTTTTCTTTTCATATGTGAGCTATTTTTACTTACCAATCAATCAGCAACTTTACCTTTGTTGCCTTTTACAACTTGGAAGCTTGGAATTTAGTGCCCAGAAAGTCTTATAATTAGATTAAATTCAGCTTTTCAAATAAAATTTAAAATAGGAACAAGGATGGATATTTGTTGCAGTGTTTTCTAAAATTCAAAGGGAACAGATATTTCAGGAAGTTATTCCTACCCTAAACTGGAACACAACGTCCAAGACAAGGACAGTTGAACAACTCAACAAATAACTGCCATTTGTCTACAGATCAACACAATTTGGGTCTGTAATCTTAATATTGCATTAGGGGGAAATACTCATTGCTCAGATGTCACAGAGCACACTGAAATTATAAAAGGGGGCATTAAACAGAATCCCCAAAGGAAGAACCAAAATTCAAATAAATCAGTGATTATGGTTTCCTAGAGCAATTTTGCTGAATTTTCATGAGCATCCAACATCAGGGAAGTACATAAATTATATAAGGCTATAAAATCAGACACAGTAAAAGTGGTTCATTCTGAAAAGAGAAATGAATTCTTTGACCTTGACTATCAAAACACAGCCATTGATTCTTCTCCACTTTCCTTTGGAGTTTAAAATTGAAAAGCTAGTTCTCTGCCATTTACACATTTGAATTTTAAGCTCATAGACACAACTTTCCTAAATCTTAGGAGAGCTCATCTGGTCACTAAAAGATCAGCAATCTTGTGTGGCAACCTCTGAATCACGAGTGGCCCGAATCAGGATCAGGGCTCACTCTACTTCATTTACCACCTGGAAAGTAGGAGGCACACAATGAGTGACCCCTGTTATGAAGAAGTTGCAAGTACAGGCCCTGCCTTCTCATATTTCTGAGCAAAAATGCAACATATATTTTCCTAAGGAGGACTAAAGTAGAATCAGCCAGCATCAGTCAGAAGCAATACCAACCTCTGCTCTCAACCAAGAGCAGAGATTGAGAAAGAAATAGCAATCATAGACTGCTTTGTTTGAATCCCACTTTTCACATTTAACTGGCTGTATAAATTTGGTTGTTACTTTCCCCTTCTGTGCCTCAGTCTTCTTATCTATAAAATGGGAATGACAATAATAGCACCTGTAGGATTGTAATGAGTATAGAGTATGTTAGAATTTGCTTTTTTATATTTCCATTGAATTGGGGGTCACAAAGGAGGCAAACACCAGCCAAATTATTAAAGGCCTCTCTAATTAAAACTGGCACCTTCGGGTGAGGTCTGCAGACTGTGGAGGAAGGTACTTATGACCAAGAAGCAGAGTCACATGGTAAGCAGGGTCACCGAGTATGCTAGAATTTAAAGGGAACTTGGAAGAACTTATTAAAACCTGTATTGGCTCAATGACAACTCAAGAGAAAGTTTAAATGTTTTTGTTCTGTAAACTTGTAAGTAGGAAGGGAAGAGAGAAACCTCTCCCTCCACCCTTCATGCCAAGTTTCATGAGACAGAGAATCTTCATGCCATGTCTCATGGCATGAAAGTAGAAATGAACCTATGTCAGCCACTAATGCTTAAAATGAAAACAAAGACATTAAGTGTATTAATTAATGTCCTCCATGGAAACCAAACCAACAGTCACTTCTGTATTGAACATGTACTGACTTTTTTCTTGTTACCTTACCCTAAATAATACAGTATTGCAGTTTCTCGCCTAGAAATATATTGTATTAGGTATTCTAAGTAATATAGAGATGATTGAAAGTAGACAAGAGAATTGCATAAATTATATGCAGATACAAACCATTTTATATATAGGAGTTGAACATCCTCAGAAGTCATGGAACCAATCCCCACAGATACTTCAAGTATATATAAGTCTCTCACCTGCCATCTGGAAGAGAGCCAATAAATTCGGTATAATTCTGTCTGTTGGAGCAAGGTGGTGCACAGCAGTAATCTCAGTGCTTGGGATGTTGAGACAGAAGGATCACAGGTTCAAGGACAGCATAAGCAATTTAACAAAGTCCTCAGTAACTTAGGGAGACCCTTTTTGAAAAGTAAAATAAAATAGGGCTGGGGTATAGCTCAGAAGCAAAAGTCCACTGGTTTCAATCCCCAGTATCCCCAAAAGAATTCAGTCTGAGTTTAAAGTCCTGAAAGCCAGAGAAAATGGTGGTGCAAACCCTAATCTGAAGCCAAAGGCCTGAGTATAAAGGGATAGGAATCAGGAGTTCCAGTAGCTGAGGGCTAGAGAAAATGAATGGCCCCACTCAAGCAGAAAGCAAATTCATCCTTCTTCTGCCTTTTGTTCTATTTGGACCCTCAATGGATTTGGTTGTGCCTGCCTGCATTAGTAAAGACAGATCTTTACTCGAAGTGAAACATTAATTACTCCCAGAAATATTCTCACAGACCCGTCTAGAAATGTTATGCCAGCTATGTGGGCATCCTTTAGTCCAGTCAGGTTTGACACATAAAATTAACCATCACAACAAGTAAAATTAACAATAACTCTAATTCAATATGCCTTAAAATCAAAGGAGAACACAGAAATTGAGCCTTGGTACCCTGGTTTCCAGAACCCCTGACACTTTCTGTAGGTATAATTGTATACCATGACATGTTCTCAGGGCTCAGGTCTTGATGGTAAGTTTCTTTGATGGCAAACCACAGAATATCTGAATCTTCACCTTAGGGACCCCTCATGGAAAAAAACAAGGCAGCACCATTCTAATGCTTGACATGGACAGGAACCCTAGAAACAGCTTGGGCATGTGGATTTGCATTACTGCATCTTACCTTTTTCCACTGAGCACTGGAGGTCTTTTTGAACCCTGAAAGTAACTTTCAGTGTAGCTCATGAGAGCAGCTTCTCTGCTGAGAAAAATTTTACATCATCTTTCTTTCTTTCTTTTTTTTTTTTTTTATGGGTCTGGGGATGGAACCCACGGGCATTTGACCTCCAAGCTACACCCCCTGCCCTATTTTGTATTCTTTATTTTGAAACAGGGTCTCACTGAGTTGCAGAGGGCCTTACTAAGTAGCTGAGGCTGTCGGTGAACCGCGATCCTCTGATCTCAGCCTCACGAATGCTGGGATTACAAGCGTGCGCCACCAAGCCCGGCTAAATCAACTTTCTGAATGTCTTCCTTGACCATGAGATGGAGGTGATTTTAAAACGGGGGCTTATAAGGGGGTGATTTTAAAACTAAGGCTTGTGAGCGGCTTTAAGAGAGAGTGTGTGATCCTAACCCAGGGTGCTCACTAAAGAGGACTTTGGGGCAGTCCAAATGAACTGTGGTCCCCCCATAACCCAAGGCACACTCTCCTGCCTAGAGCCTAACTCCACAAAGTGAGAAGGAAGACACCATCAGCCCACTCTTTACAACTCTAAAAAAATATCCAGGAGGACAATGTCAGGAAGGAGCAGAAAACAAAATTTCACAAGGCACAGAGGCAGGAGGAAAACTGTATAGTGGTCATTTTTCTTCAGGACACATCATTGAGAAAAATTAAGTCTTTAACCTCTGAGGGTCTCCTGTGGCTAAGCCACAGAAATCTAATGGAGAGAATAATGTCCAGAGAAATCTGCTGTCCATCCTGGCTATAAAATTATATTGTTATTATCCTTTGACTCAATTGCTGAAGAAATATGGTATTGTTTCTACTGCGTCATTTTACGGACTCCATATCCCCAAATGTGGTTCTCCTCTTTGTTTACTAGTCTTTCCACCCATTTTCTCTTGCAAGCAGTGGAGACAGAGACCTCATGGGACATTGCATTCTGTTGGGTTCTGGGATTTTTTCAAATGCATTTGTGTTTCCACAGGAGAGAGAGAGAAAAAAAGAAAGGTTTGTATAAGGCACAGAGATCAACTACTTCTTCTGGAATAACATCATAGTATCACTGCTATCAGAACACATCTTTGAATCCTTGAGGTTAGTGAAGATCCTGGAACCACAATCATTTCTCACAATTAGGTGTTTGCTGTCCATTACATCTAGACATTGCACATTCCTAAACAATACCAGTGTACCCTTTTATGGGTTAAAAAACTGAGCCCTGATGGACCTGTACAGACTAAATTTCAGCCAAGGACCAGGTCTCCTTCCCAGTTTTCTCATTTTCTGTCTGGAAGCAACATGACAAGCCAGTAAGCTTTCAGAAGAGGAAGAAGGGGCCAAGAAGTCTTTTCAAATTTCCTTCCCTGTTCTCTGTTAAAATAAGTTTATTAAGAGTTGTGTTAGACTTCCATTTTTTTCTTCATCAAAAAAATCCCCTTGTGCCAAGCGTGGTGGCGCACGCTTGTAATCCCCGCTCTTGGGAGGTAGAGACAGGAGGATCACACAGGTTTGAAGCCACTCTCGCTGGCTGAAGAGAATCTGTTTCCAAATAAAAATATAAAATAGGTCTGGGAGTATAGCCTGGAGGTAGAAGACTCTTGGGTTCCATCCCCAGTACCAGAGCACTGTTTCCTATGTTGCTTAATTATTTAGATTTTTGTCTAAAATTTAATGACATCTTCTGAATATTAAAAGTGGTAGAAATGCAATGGGTTCAATATACAATATCAGGATTTGATTATAAGCATATGTTCCACTTGTGGGGACATTATGAACTCACAACCTATTTTAATCTACATAGAAAATGATGTTAGAATAACAAGAAGAACCACAGGGATCCTCTATATTCAGATACAAAGCTTAAAAGAAAGACTTGTGAAAACCAATTCATCCTATTTTGCCTCATTTATGAGCAATGTCCCTGATTGTCATAAAAACGAATCCTGGTTAAAGTTCAATTCAGAGGAAAGAATTGAATTAACCAATGTTCCAGCAACAATAAAAAGAATAATAACCAAGTTCTGACTTACACTTGCATAAGGCTGGACTGTTTTCATGACATTAGAACCCATATTTGTTACCAAGGCTAGGACTCACTCAGCAGGCAGCCAGCAGAGCAGAGCGCCTCGTCCAAGCTGGATAAATAATCATTAGTGACAGTGATTGCGTTGACAAGGCCTTCCACTGTGTTCTGCGTCATTCACTCGCGTTCAGCATGAAATCTGACCGTGAGCTCTTCTTTTCATGGCCCACCAAGAACTTACCTACAGAGAACAACACAATGAGCAGAAATGAGATGAGAATTTAAGGAGGAGGAACATTTTAGCCTGTGAGGCTCTAACGCTGCCTAGGAAGAGTCAACCAGTTTCCCAATGAGAGATAACACTAAATACAAAAGGATCTCAAATAATAAAGACAATGCTGTTTTGCCATACCTTATTCAAGAGACCTCTGGGTCACAATTCTAACCTGGACTCTAAATGATTTCCAGCCCTGTTACCTTCAGAACAATTTTAAAAGATGGCCTTTTATGGATTGCAACCCAACAGACATAAATCTTAGAGAAAACATCATACTGTCACAGAGGATGGGTTAAGAAAAGGAATTTATTGGGGAAAATAGAGATTTTTTACAGGTAGGGTCACCCATTTTCTCCATGGAGAAGTGGGTCAAGACTGGACATGCAGGGTGGCTTATATCCCAGTAAAAGAATGCAACTTTCTGTCTCCATCTATACCTTTTAGTAGGCAAGCATGTGAATGTGGCCTCTTTATAGAAAATACAGATTCCTATGTGCCAGGTGGTCCAAGAGGCACCAGCTTAGAGAAGCTGAGCTTGGGCACAGTGATCCCCTCTGCAAGAGGAAATTCCCTCAGTGCTAGCCAAACCCTTGCAGGGCCACCCAGAGTGGCATCATTCGCAGATAACTGCTCCTTGTATCACAGTGTCATATGAAACTTTGTGAAAGACCAATTGGGATAGAAGTCACAGTAACCTGAATTCTCTGCTTCCTTGAGTCTTAACTTGGTCTTATTGAAATGATTCTGTTATAGCTAACATCAAACAAAAGTATTCCATGTCTTCCTGTAAGAAGAGGGCACTCTTTCCTTTCTTAGAAGTAAGCACACATATTTGTCTATGAAGAAATGGTGACTCCCTTTTGTCTCCCTGGCCAGGTCCCAGAGCTCCTGAGTTGCCTGCCTAGGTCTCATTTTGGGGGCACTAAGTTCCCAACCTGACCTTTTTCAGCAAAACTTACCTACTTTGGGTTCTGTTCTCTAATAGTAAATGGTGATTTGATATACAGTCAATTGGTACTATTAAACTCTTTTAGCCTCTAGTGAGCTCCGAAGATGGGGATTTAAGGATGAAGATTAAAGAGTAATGAGAATCCTAAGCACTCAGAGATATTCTCTCTTTCCCTCTCTCTCTCTCTCTCTCTCTCTCTCTCTCTCTCTCTCTCTCTCTCTCTCTCCCTCTCTCCCTCTCAGAGAAAACTTGTGTACTCCTTGTTTCCCCCCGCCCCATGGTCAGTTTTACACTTGGATTCAGTTCAGCTTGCTTGCATACATGACAGCTGTGTGAACCCTCATAACACACTTGAACATCCTTGAAGCCCTTTGGTTGAGTTTGTTGAGCCTTTTATTCTGAACTATATCTCCTAGTTGTTCAATTTTCTGTTTTACCATTCCCTTAGTGGGCATGTTCTTGGTGAAGACCACTTTCTTGATGGAATGATAAATTAGCAATGCATGTGCACTTTGGGGATTGTTCCCTAATACTTGCAGTTTAGTTTATGTGAATCTAAAGCATAGAGGCACGGTCTCAAATTCTTGTTGATTAGTTTTTAAATATCAGTTGGCTATTTATAATGCCGAAATGGTGCCCTAGACTTGGAGCCAAAGTCTCAGTCTGATTTTTTACTCTGCATTGATAAGTTTCCCTAATTTTTTCTTTTCCCTCTGTTATTCCCCTATTCTGGAAAGAGGTTGCGCCTCATAAAAAATGCAAAAATCATATTTCATAAGAGTTTACCAAAGACTGTGAAATCTTGGCAACCCTTTAAAAGTTAGAGAAAAGCTTTTTTTTAAAAAAAGAAAATGATATGCCATATTGAAATAAGTTATGTACTGATTAAATGCCAAGATAAGGTATGACTCTTCGGTCTTATTAACAAACCAACTGGTAACCAGCTTTGCAAACCTCTTTTATGGGACTTTTTAATATTTCTTAAACTGAGTCTAAGATTTCTAAAATAGATTGTTTGACCTTAAGCCCAAATAAAAAATAATAATACTCTCATGTATCCCCCCAAACCCCTGTGGGGTGAGGGCTCAATGCCTGGATGTGGGCATGAGACAGGAAGTACAACGTGTGCCACACAACACACGCAGAGGAATGCCTGCAGCCTTGGAGAATCAAGCAGGTACCTGTCTGCGCTTCCTGTGGTCTCCAGGAGCTGGGAACTAGACCAAGTCACTCCACAGCTCAACTGCAGCAAGTTATTAGTTAAACAAGCAAACGGCAATGGAGCCTTTGGAACATGCAGGTGGCACTTTTTCAACACCAAAAATATTGAAAACACAGTTAATGGGCTGGAATACAAATACACCTTTATCGCTGAATGTAAAGAAGCCTTGTAGCTGGCAGTTGGTCCAAGCCTTCCAGTTCACTTCTCCATAGTCAACACTTACAACCTCTTCAGAATACATGTGAATTAATAAATGAACAAAGAAACAAATACATAAGTGGCATCCCTATCAATATTTCAGAATCATTAGAGGACACCATTAGAAACTTCAGTATGAACTCTAGGTCTTCTGCTTCTGTCAAAAGGCATCTTAGTTGCTCTTAGATCTAGATCAATTAGTCTAGTTCATTCAACACTTATCATAGGAGAATCAGATTCTTTCCATTTTTTTAATCAAATTAGGAATTCAAATTACTTTGTGCCCCATCTCTCTGGGATTTATAATAATTTTTCTTCTCAAATAATATTGAGTTACCTTCAGTTCTGATAGCCACAGAATACAGGGGATTGTCTCTTAATTTTTAAAAATCATCAAAGTACCTAGATATTTTAAATTTAATTGATTAATTGTCCCAAATAAATCACTTAGATCCAAGATGTACTGTAGGACTTGACATCAAAATCAAATATTCCATATATACAAAATAGTAGTCCACTGCCCTAATATAGAATAGAGTGGATGGCAGAGCCCACTTACTTCACTCAAGCCATCATCCCACAACTCAATCTTTCTTTCTATGACACTAATTTTTAAAATAAAATCCATGATCTTGAACATGACTCAATCAGAAAGTCTAATCATAAATTAGACTTAAGAGATGTTGTGATGCTTCTATAGGCCCAGGTGTTGCTAGTATTTTAAGTATTTACTATAGTCCAGGCACATTCCTTGGAGTTACTTATTTTCATTCACATGCATTTTTCCCCAAGTAGGGACCCACTTATTTCTATATCAGAGATTGCATTTCCAGTCGGGCCAGTGTCTCTACAGTGTATTATGATTCATCTGGGAACCTCCAGAGCTGCTATTGTCATGGGCACCCTGTACCGTCCTCCCCAGGTATAAGAAATATTCAGCAGTTTTTCCATGCCTCCTTGTTTATGGATGATACAAAAGCACCTAGAAGTTGATGAAAATTATGTGAAAAAATAGAAGAAAACATGATGAGCTGGGGATACAATTTAGTGGTAGAGCAAGTGCCTAGCAGGCATGAGGCCCCGGTTCAACTCCCAGCTCAAATTCTCAAATATAAATATGTGTGTGTGTGTAAATATATACACACAATATACATATATGTATATGTGGATCTATACATCATTCTTATCCGGTTGTAGGGGAGGCATTAGAACAGAACAGGTCTCTTTTCTCTTTTCTCTTATTTATTGTATAAAGTTATATCTAAATTACAAATTGCAAAATGACCTAGACCTTTTCCCTTCACTTCCCTACATTTTCTCCCTAGAATAACTTCAAGGTTTAACTCCCAATTCTGTCACATAGTGTGTGCTTGACGGTTGACAAATTACTTAACTTTTTGAAATCTCACCTTGAGAATGGAAATGCTAACAATCGTTTGATTCAGAAAGTGGTTCGGGGTGGAATAAGCAAACTTCAGTGTAAAATTCTGGGCACCTCTATTTTTTGTTTTGTTTTGTTTTGTTTTTGCATTAGATCACTTTCCACTCCTGGCCTTTTTTTCAAGAGTAAGATAATCTGAACCATTATATCAACACTCCATCTTCAATGTACAAACTTGTGAAATACCAGCTTTTCAACTCTCTGTCAATAAATGGATCCCTGTGCACATACAGAATGCACAAACATGAAAATGGTCGCTTTTAATAACAATGGTACTGGGCATTAGGGAGTCACACAATAGACAACATGTTTTAAAAGTAAGGAGTTCTTTTCTACAGAGTATTAATTTACCAACTTTCTACATGCCAAGTTCCCAAAGCAGTCAAGAACATCTGTGACTCACTGGCTTCATGTTTCCCCTAATGGGGCGCTAATTGTTTTCAAATAAATGCCCCTAGTGTGCAAGCTCCCTATGCAAAATAAAGTGGATTGAGGAACAGTCAACTGGACTCATTACTCTGATGCCTGCAATCTTGCACGTCAGAAGATGTCCAGAAAGATCTGGTAGGATTAAATGTACTTAATATTCAATATATAAATATAACAAATGCTAAAATTCTTGTTTGAATTATGGTAGTATCAAGCATAAAACTTTCAAGAAAAATCTAAAAATAAAATTATACCCCCACATTTACTTTTTAACATGATTACATACACATATCCACATATGTGTGCACACACCAACACAAGTAGCCTTCATATACACATGTTCCAGTCTTTTGATACTAAGTATTTTTTGTGTAAAAGGCTCTTTAATTTTGTGTCTTCCTTATCTACAACTTTTAGCGCTTTAAAATGAGGTGTTTTAACAGTGCCACCTTGTGGTAATGAGCTATTTCAAATTTTCTCACCCAAAGTATCATTTTTTGCATCATTTTTCTACTGTTTTGTTTGCCTTTTTTTCTTCTTTTCATTAGTATTCATTAATCATTCCTTGCCATTAATGTTACTGAATAAGATAATAATTTCATTAAAACAAAGTAGGCCATTTAAAAAAAACTAACAAAAAACCATTAATGTGAGCAGAACAGTGGAGCCCGTGCATTTAAGGACATGCCCCTCTTCAGGGGGCAAAAACACAGCTAAAGATCAACCAAAGGTTGGTGAAGCAACAAAAGGGACCCCTGGAATCCAAAGGGGGCTGCTTTAAGGCCTTTAGCTAGTATCTCCCTTTCATATCTGCCACATTTTCTGTCCTGTACCTGTCTGAGAGCCAGCAACCAAGAGTGGCCGGCAACGCTGCCCAGACTTAAACAATGGAATATTAAAGCCATTGATATTCTTCTCACAGCAGCAGGAACCACAGCCAGGTGCTAAAGAAATTGGTTGTTTATGAAGAAATAATCAAATATTCTTTCCTCCCTCCCTCCTTATTTCTGCTGTCTCACACAACTCCCAGTGTCCCTCTCCCCAGGGACCAGAGTCATACCTGGGGAAAATGGGATAATGTATGAGTTTTTTCACTTTAAATTGCTTGAGCTCCAAGGACTTAGACATTTGTTAGAAACTTGTATCCATTTATAAGTCTGGCCAGTTGACTATTAAGTCCGAAACCACATGTGTACCTTTTTGAAGCTTAGATGATTCAGTTCATTGAAAATCCCACCCAGCCCTTGAAAGTCCTCAGAAACAGAACATGATGTGAACTCACATGGTGAATAATGAGACAAAAAGAAGGAAATGTCGAGAAGACTTGAGAACTGTGATCAGAGAACATCCCGAGTGGAAGCCCACGAGGAAGGCGACCTCCCAAGTTAAAGGCAGAGCTGAGATGGGCACACCTGAACCTTCGTGCATCCACACAAGCACCAGAGAACTTGTCCAGCCCATTGGCATGAACATAGGGTTTCACCCAAACTCCTTGCATTGACCTTTTTATGGAAAAGGCATTCAGTTTGTGACAGCCTCAGACTAGAACAGAATCCCAGAGACAAGGGCTTAGGATAAAGGACTCACAAGTCAAGTTTTGTGGAAGATAAATTTGAGAGAATTTTTCTTTGTCTATTGGCAATTTGGGATAACGGAAACGTTAACTTTGCTTTGACAGATAACAGTTGAGGGGGAAATGGTGTGGGGAATCATATACTGGACTGTGAGGAGGATGAACTGGCTGGAACGGCCACAGGAAGCTCTGAGTGGGCTGTAGAAATCACCAAAACCCACCATATCATCCAGTGAGTGTTGGGCCTTGGAAGCCCGCCAGGGTCAGACATGCGTCCTAGCCAGCTGCTCAAAGTCAGACTGACTCCTGGCCAGACTGTGAAGACTGACTGAGGAGTGAATTTCTGTTCCTTCCTGGTGACCCTGCATTACTTTCCAGTAAGTTCTCCCATGGTACAATTGTTCCTTTATCTACACAGGAAGGGGATTTGTGCTTCCTTCTGGAAACCGGAGCACTATGGGTGCCAGGCCACTCTCCTGGCCTCTGGCTCGGACTGAGCAGACACAAGCTGGAAGGAAACCCAGTCATGTGGGACCGTGATGCGACAACGCATCTCATCCGGGGTTGTGGCGACTTTAACTCTCTAGTACTTAGGCCTTTTGGTGACCACCAAGCAGAAATTGCCATGGTATCAGTAGTTTAGAACTGGGACGAGAAACTTCAGCCCCAGGCCAAACCAGGCCTGTACTTGTACATGTAAATAACCTTTCTTGGAGCACAGCCATGTTCATCCATGTAAGTATCCCAATAGCTGCATTCACACAAAAGCAGATTTGAGTGGCTGCCACATAGACCATCAGCCTGCAAAGACTACATTATTTCCTATCTTGTGCTGGCCTCTGGTTTAATGGAAGGCCTCTCCAGGGGAAGCAGTGTGGCCACCTGACGGGCCATGACAAGAGGTTCCAAAGGCCTGTGTTCTGCTTTTGCTTCTGTAGCAACCATCTGGGCCTGCAGCTCCTGAGTGACTTTGAATGTCTCTTATGACTCCAAAAGAAGTTTGTGGTTTGAGAAACTGGGAATGCACAGGGATTCAAAGGCCAACTCCAATGCCCAATTATTTGCATTTCCCAAAAGCTGTCCTTGTTCTATTTGTGATCAAAGGGTTGTGAGGTCTAAAATAATTAGTTTGGAACCCATACTTTATGCTTATAGAGAAGAAAACATACAAATAGGTAGACACACACAGACACAGACACAGACACAGACACACACACACACACACACACACACACACACACATGCAGGGGCAAACCATGTAATGCATTGGTGTAAGTGTAGGGATTCATACCCAAGCTCTGAGCACTGGCCTCCACGGGAGACATGTGTCTTTCTGGGGCCTCAGCACTTGCTCAGAGAAAGCTGCTGCGTCTAGGGCCTCACCATTTATAAAGCTGTGATCAAAACATTACTATTCAGTTACTGTCTAAGACACAGCTGGAGAATTATGGTGACGTGGTTTTATAAAACTAAGCAGTTGTCTGAGTGCATCTCCAAACTAAAGAAAGAATGTCTAATTCGCCATCATTTTCTACTTTTCAGCACATTTACATACAATATGATGGCTGCTAGCTCATTTACTTGCTTTCCGTACCATCTTTATTTAGTGTCTTCTCTATGAGACATGCAGATAGTTTCCAAACATCTCTAAGTTTAAGAAAAGTTTCAACTGAGTGATGCTGATTGAAATTAGCTAACTTACTCTGGGTTCTTCCTAAAAGCAGAGCCTGAAACAAGTTTGTTTATTTTGGGAACTGATTCAAAGGAAGAGTAGTAGATTGAACAGTAGACAGACTGAAATGTGGAACAAGGGAAGCCAAGCCAAGGCTCCTTTATTGAGCTGGTCACTAATATGGGCAATTGAGGCTCTCTTGCCCTGCCATGTTTGAGTTGTCTTGTAGAATGAGCTCCTGGTGTATCTTGCTGAGGGAGGCAGGCAGGAAGCATTTATCTGCCGACTGTCATTATCACAGTGTGGAGTTTAAATGCACTCTCACTTCCATTGTGTGTGTGCGGCAGAGTGGCTGACCTGACTTCTGCAAGGTCAAAACCAACCTGGAAGAAGCCTCCTGTCAGAAGGCAAAAGCTTTGTGATGCGGCTCAAGGAAGAGGCTGATGGATTGATTAGAGCTACACATACTTCACAGCAATGGCTGGAGTGAAGGGGTCAGAGGAAAGGATAGGAGCAAGGGCAGAAAGAAATGACCCACGCAGCGTGAGATGCTTATACTTTACTACCCCATCCTCCCAGCCCGCCATCGGCTAGGTTAGCGTGACCACTGTAGTCCTTCAGCAGTAATTGTGCCTCTGCCGCATGCTTATAAATTCCATTTGTTTAATGATTGTAAACAAACCACACTAATGCATTCAGATCAGCACTGTCAGCAAATATGAGAACACACAGATTTTCCTACCTTCATTGAATGGATAGCAATGCATGGAAGTTCACACAAGACAGATCTTCAGAAAGACAGCCCTAAAACTGTTTGAGAGGACCAGTATCCATTTTCAAGGAAGTACATAGGAAAAAAGAAAAATAAACTGCCTGTGCACAGCCAAGTATGTTAAAGAGGTCAAAATGTATGTAGCGAATGCAAGGACTTCAGAAAGCGTGCAATAAAAGCATGGGGGAAATGGCAGCCATAAGGCTGTAGAGGTAGGCAGGTCTCAACCATGAAGGCCCGTGTCCCATCCTGGGCATCGTAGACTCCATCCTAGTGGCAACAGAAGAACTTATTTACAGGGAAGGCTGTAAAGAAGGGAAGAAGTTACTCAGTTTGCTTTTAAGGAAGTAACTGACAACTCTGGAGTTTAGATCATGTGACATGAATTTCAGAGGTAAATTAAAGCATGTGTATCTTGATGATCCCAAGATTAAAATAATTCAGCTCTGTCAAAGATTTCAGTTCACAGAATATGCAGTAATGTGTTTTTCTGTAAATGTATAGGACAATGTGGCTAAATTTAACACAAGGCTAAATGAAAGCCACATCACGGCTTCATCAAAGCAGAGACTTTTGTGAGAGTATAGGTCTGTTATTTATTAGTTAGTGTTTCACAAGTGCTTTGCAAAGCAAGCCTGGACATAATTTAAATCACTGGTCTTTACCCCGGTCTTTTATTTCTGGGAGGCAGTCTGGTAATCCAAGAAGACTATTGCCAGGACTCAACCCAGAAATATAGGCTTTCTCCACCCTGTGGAGAAGATAATCAGTCATTTTTGTTTCTTGTTGAGAACATGAATAATGAGCATCTGATAAACAAAGTCAACCTAAATTTGGCAAAACACAGTAATTAATTCTATGGTCGAATAAGACACGAATCTGTCGCTGTGAAATGGTGAGGCAGTCACCGAAACAAGAAAAAGATGTAAAGCACCAAAAGACTCTCTGTGCCACAATTTCCACATCTCCTAGGAAAGGTACCCTTTGCAAGACTGTCCACAAGGATGGGTGTCAATGTTGGGTAACTTGAAACATGGCCCACTTCTAAAGAGACAGCACATGAAACATCAGTTGTATTCAAATTCTTTCCTCTCCCAAGCGCTGTCTGAATATATGCCATTTTCAATATGATCCACATAAAAATAAAAAAAATAAAGAAAGAAAGCAAATCCTCTCCTCTCGTCTAGCCAAAGCCTTCATCTCTCGTGGAGCCATAGTCCATTTGGGCAGTCCATTGTACCTGGGAACTCCCTTTTTAGAATAAATAAATACACAAATATATTTATATATAAGTATATAACAATAAATATATTTAATAATACATATATAGAATATAGAATGTATTTATGCCGCTGGTCTTTTCTCTGACCTTTTATTTCTGGGACGCAGTCTGGTAATTCAAGAAGACCATTGCCAGGACTCAACCCATAATATATAGGATTTTCCCACCCTATAGAAATATAGGCTTTTTACACATTATATAACTATATATTTGATGATGGGAATCGAACCCAGGCATGTTCTCCCTCTTAGCTACATCCCCAGCCGTATTTTATTTTTTTGAAACAAGGTCTAAGTTCCAGAGGGCCTCACTAAGTTGCTGAGGCTGGCCTTGAACCTGCAATTCTTCTTTCTCAGCCTCCCAAGTACTAAGATTACAAGCATACACCACCATAACCAGATTAAGTGTATATATATATACACTTATATATATATTTTTTTGGGGGGGGGCAGGTCTGGAGATAAAACTCAGGGGCATTCTACCTCCGAGATACACCCCCTGCCCTATTTTTTATTCTTTATTTTGAAACAAGGTCTCACTAAGTTGCAGAGGGCCTCACTAAGTAGCTGAGGTTGTCCTCGAACTGTGATCCTCCGGTCTCAGCCTCCCGAATCCCGAATGCTGGGATTACAAGCGTGTATATTTTTATTTTTAATTGGCAGCAATATTTGTATGTATTTATGGAGTACAGTGCAGATGTCTCTCTAACATGTTTATTTAAATACCTTTGGTTATATACCCAGTAGGGAGAATGCTTGATAATAGAGTAGTTCTATTCTACATTTTTGAGGAACCTCCGAACTGTTTTTGTAAAGGCAGTATTCATTTATATTTTCATTAGGAGCATATGAGTTACCCTTTCTTTACATCCCCACCAGCATTTGCTACTTTTTGTCTTTTTTTTTTTATAATACCAGTTCTAATTAAAGTGAGATTTTTTTTTCCTGTGTTACTAGGGATAGAACACAGGGCATTCTACCTCTGATCGACATCCCCAGCCCTATCTTTTATTCTTAATTTTGAAACAGGGTCTCACTGAGTTGCAAAGGGCCTTACTAAGTAGCTGAGGTTGTCCACAACCCTCAATTCTCCTGTCTCGGCCTCCCAAATGCTGGGATTACAAGCGTGCACCACCATGCCCGCCTAGCATGCTATTTTCCTTGTGGTTTTGATTTACATTTCTTCGATAACCGGTGAATGCTGATCATTTTTCATAGAATTAGTGATGTTGAGCATTTTTCATAGAATTGTTAGCCATTTGTGTACCCCTTTTGAGATATGTGTACTCAAGTAATATGAAAAGGCCCTTTTTCTATTAGTCCTGTCTAAACAATAATGAATTTAAATGCACAAAAGCTATATTGAATTACCATTGTCAACCAAAATATCACAAAAAAGTCCATGACATACTAATGTATATGCTTCTTTGTCAATGCACTAAATATCAAAAAATGGTGGTAGATACAATAAGTAGCATTCGTAAAGTAGTAATGAGCACAGATATTTTGAAATATCATCTGCAACATTATGAGATGCTATAAAAATACTAATAACTTACTCTGACAATAAATTCATTGTGTTGATAATACGACTGTAATTTATTGCCGACTGATAATGAATACATAGAAGGGCTGAGGGTGTAGGCCAGTGGTAGAGTGCCTCCCTGCCTGGCAAAAAGCCCTAGTTTTGATCCTTGGCACTGCAAAAATAAATTAATTAATTGTTTAATTAATTGATGCATATGCTGAAGTTCAGTGGAACTGAAGTATAAGTTATGAATTCCAATTAAGCCTACCGCCACACTTCCAAAAGTGTATTTTCATTTCCAGGAAGGAAGGAAGGAGAGAGAAAGGAAGATTGTTCTAATTTTTAAAAATTCCACAGATCCCCTTAAGTTAGGAGTTGCAATATTTAAATCATCTGATTAGAAACATGCATAATAACTAAAAGCTACACTGAGTCTAGAGGTCCTTAGAAGTGTTCACTTTTCATAAATTGTGATACCATCTCTGTATATTTGACCTAAAACGGTGCCCAGATGCCCATATATGCAAGACCTTGTGTTTATTTAGTCCAGACAACACAGTAGGCACCTAAAAATTTGGAATGTTTTTATTTTTAACATAACTGAACTCTGGAAAAAGGAATATAATGCAAAGTGTAAGTGACGCCTTAGCTTTTCTACACAAGCATGAACAAATTAACTGAATTTTCTCATCTGTAAAATGGATATTAAAATAATATTGACTTCCCAAGAGGACCGTGACAACCAAAATGAGCCACACACATTTTCTTAAACTATAGGTCATGAACTATTAGTAGAACATGAAATCAATTAGCATTTCTGAACCAGAAATTTTTTTTTTAGTGAAATGAAATAAAACAGAAAATACCAAAGGTCACAGGTGATAAAGGTAAGGGTAGTTTTGTGAAACTTGTATTTCAAATATATATGTGTGACTTAGCCCTGCTTTACAAAACAATTTTTTTTTTACTATGAGTCATAAAACAAATTGTTTTCAATACTGAAACAAAATGTGTGAAGAATGTAAGAGAAGGCGTGACACAGAGCGAGAGCTATTGTTAGTGAAGATCTACTGCTGGGTTCCAAGGTCAGGGTCACCCATGGGAACTGCTCCTCTAATGAGGCTGCTTAGTGACCTGTAATCGTCTAATAGTGGAGCCAGAATTTTCTTCCTTCCTTCCTTCTCTCCTTCCTTTCTTGTATTTGCTTTTTGCTATGCTGGAGGTTGAACACAGGGCCTTGGGCATGTTTGGCCAGGGGCTCAGCATTTTCAACATGCTCTAATCCTACAGAGGAACCAGAACAAACACGACCATGGAGAGAAGAGAGAATAACATTGTGATGGAACCAGAACAGGGTAGCCCATGATTTGGCTCCTCTCAAGAGACAGCCTGAATACTATCTCTGTTAATTACTGGCTTTGTGACGTGGCACATGTTATTTAACTTCTCTGGGCCTCAGCTCCCTAAAAATGAGGATACTAATCATAACGGTTTCTTTATAGGGTTGTAATGAGGAGTTTGTGTATTTATGTGTGATACTAGGGATTGACTCCAGGGTCATAAACGCTAAGTTACAATCACATCCCTATTTGATTTCTTATTTTGAAGCAGGATCTCACTAGGTTGCTGAGACTGACCTTGAACCTGCAATGCTCCTGTCTCGGTGTCCCACATACCAGGACAACAGGCATGCGCCACCTCGCCTGGCTTGTAATAAGGATGAAATTAGTTAAAGGTGTAAAGTGTTTCCTAGGCTGGCACACAGTTAGCCATGACTGAATGTTAGCTGTTGTTGCCATCACTAGTATTATTATTGTTACTGTCCCAAGAATAGACACAGCTATAAAGGCCATATTTTTTTTGCTTCCTCCTTTAGTTTCCAATGATTTTTATCTTTTATTGCTATTCCTGCAACACAACAAAATAATTTTTTTAACAGAATACAAGACTGTGAACAGCTATACCTTTAAAAAATTCTTTATATACTGCCACCCACATTCTGGTTTTCCCTGAGATCTAAGGCATTTTTTCCGGGGTAATTTTTAATCTTTTCTGTCTTATGTGACCGGTGGAAGGGTGGGGGTGTATGTAAATGCTTACACCCCACCCATAAGCTGAAATTTTCATCAGGAGATCCACAGATGCTAAGCCCAGATTTCTGGATGTGTTAATTCTTGCTTCCATGTGGAAAACACAGCAGGGAATAATGCGACTCGTGCAGAGGCCGGCTGAGCTTCTCTTGTATTCACAGACACATGGGCTCCTGGATTCGATTTGGGATTTGACACACCAGAGCCCAGTCCCCTGACATTGCCTGGTAACCGCCTGGCTGAAAATAGACTTTCTGGATGACCGCTGAGTTTCTAAATCACATTACCCTTTTGTCAAGTCACGCAACAGGTAAACAGTGGAAGAATTTAGAACCTCAGCATTGGGGAAAAGCACGCACGCTGGACAGGAATTAGCCTCCCCGAGGCTATGGTTTTTCTTTTGCTTTCTCTTACCCTGGAAGGGTCTTTACAATTGTGAAGGGTCCACCATCCCTTGACCCACTATGCCACCCATAGAGCCAAACACCCAAAAGGGTTTGGAAACCAACCACTCCAACTCCCAACCAATGCCTGCTTTCAATCTCTTTTGAGTCTTCCAAGGCAAGAGTTTCCAATCCAGAATAAGTCAATGGCTTGGCTCGGGGCGCTGGACAGAAGAATAAATAACAGGAACTAAAAGCAGGCCCCAAAGCAGAACATAGCAAAGTTTATTTTTTCTGAGTTTTTAATAGGAAAATGTTCTACAATAAAAGTTGATAGAATAGTGCAACAAACTTTTATAAATCTGCTACCTGGATTCAACAATTATTCATATTTTGGCATTTCTGTTTTATCTACCTATGGATGCATTTGGTGGTGTGTGCATGGATTCAATATCATAAAACTTCACCTTGAAATATTTCAACCTCTGTCTTCGCAGGAAAGGTATTCTTCCACATAATCTCAGCCCCAGGATCTTGCCTAACCAAAGGAAGAGTATTCCCAGATCACCTGATATTAGCCCACCTTCCAATCTCTCCCCCACTGTAAGAATTTGAGCAATATGATTGATTGCTATAGCTCTTTAAGCCCTGTCAATAAAGAACAGTCCTTCTACTTTTTATGTTAATGGCATTGACTTTGTGTGTGTGTGGTACTGGGGATCAAACCTAGGGCCTGACCCTTGCTAGCAAGTGCTCTACCCTGGAGCTACAATGACATTGACTTCAATATGCATCTGGGCCAGTTTTCTATAGAATGTCCCATGATAAGCACCTGTGAGCTGTGATTAGAAAGGCCAGGAGAGGAAAGCAGTGCCCAGCACAGGATGCCAGAGAAAATAAGCCTGACTCTCCATCTCACTCAAAGTGAAGAACCAAGCCCAACACACTCCCCACTCACTCCTCAGCCCAGGAGCGGCCTGGCTTGACACAGCCTTCTTGATGCTCCTAGAATGCTGAGCTCTTGCCCAGCCTCAGCTCTGGGCACTGCTTTCCCCCTTTTTTTGAGCTGTTTTGCTGTTCTCCATATACTGAAGTAACAATACCTTCCTCAGACTGGTTCAGTGCAGCCTTCTTTGACCGCCCTATATAGAATTGCAGAGGCCCTCCAACCTTAAGTCTTCTTCATGGCATACTCTAGCCCCTGGCTTTCTACACATTTTATTTATGTTGTTGATTGCTTTCTCATCCCCTGGAAGATGTATGCCTGGAGGGCAGAGGTTTTGTGAGTCCTTCACTGCTATTCCTTCAGCTCCTTGCCCTAGGCTTGACTCCATTCATTGAACAAATATTTATGAAAGCCTATAACTGAGCTCCAGATACTGCAGAGGATCGGTGTGTCCAAGGGGCCCTTTGGCCCAAATCCCCTGGGCATTCTGCCATCATTGCCTAGCATGGAGAGTGACTTGGACGCCAGGGGTAAAGCCCTCTGGTCTGCCCAGAGCCGTTCTCCAGCCCCACGATCTGCTCAGAGTAGGCTGGTCCCCTTTTCACTCTCGTCCCCCTCACAGCTGCCTGTGCAGGTGTCTGACAGTTCACCTAGACTTAATAGTTCCTCAGTACCCCCCAGCCAATGTCCACTGCAAACCTGCCGTCCCTCTTCCCACAGAACCACTCCGCCCCCTCTAGCCAGCTGCCCGACCACCTGTCCGCCTGATGCCACGGCACTGATCTTTCTAAGAAGCAAAGGTGGCCAAGCTGTTCCTGCTGCTCAGAATACTTCACTGGTTTCCCTACCTCCACAGGACACAATGAGAGTGCCCAAGCCCAAGCTCCAGGCACGTTCTTGACCTGGTGACCACCTTCCCAGTCCCCATCCCCTGCAGCCCCCACCCAAGCTCAGCCTGACCGTACTCAAGTGTGTTTAGGAGTTTCTAAAATGAGCCTGCTCCTCACGCCTTACACTGTCTCCTGTGCAGGAGGAACTTCTGCCTCCACCCTCACCTCCAGTCCACATTCCTGGCAAACTTCTACTCTTCCTTCAAGTTTCCATTCAAATGCCACCTCCTACTGGAAAAATTCTCAACTCCCCTCTGTTCAACTCCCACAGGGCATTTGGTCAAAAATGAAAATCACAGGAGCAAAAATCCTATCACCATTATTTGCTTCTCTGTCTTCAGCTAGATCTCAACATGGCCCTTGGATGCGTGAAGAGACTTGGGTCTTTTCTTCTCTGAATCCACCACGTCTTTGGAAAAACACCAAGTGTTTAATAAATTTGGAGGACTGGTCTAAGTAGTCATTTTTCCACGAGCAGAGTTGTTTGTTGAGGGCCTTGAGGATCACACTTGGTGACCCTGATCTCTTCCATTCTGATTTTATGGCTCCCGCCTGGAGTTAATGATGAACACCCTCATTGTTTCGCTTTGCAGAAACATCGTGTAAACCTAGCATCAGGCGGCTGTTTGACTGGCGACAAACAATTCTGCATTCCAGAGCAGGCTGACCCGGTGTCCAGATTGTTCTGTTTGCTTTTCACTAACAAAGAAGCTCTGGCTAAAGGGCCTGCAAGTTAAACCACATTCTCCTCTTTGCGGGCCCCATGTACAAATGTGTGTGTGTGTGTGAGAGAGAGACAAAGAGAGGGAGAAAGACAGACAGACAGACAGACATACAGACTGACAGACAGTGAAGGCAGAGAATCAGCCTGGCCACTGTGTTGCAAGCTAACTCTCGCTGTCTGACTCAAACAGGACTGAAGAATTCTCGGGTCCACAGGACGGGGCGGCTGTGGCGCGCCTCAGCAGAACCCTGCCCTTAGAGTACGGATGACCCAAACAACGCCTGCCTGCCAGTCGCCTTCACCACTAGCTCCCATCTCTGGGGACCTTACATTTCTTCTTACTTGAGTCCAGACAACTGGATGTGCCTAACAGTCTGGTCACAGTCAACACTCAACAGATGGTGGCATCGTTAGGATTTTTCTAAGGAGTTAGTCTAATTATCTACAGCCTAAGAGCCTTCTGCCTTGGGAATATGCTTCCGTCGTGTCCACCTGTGGCTTGTGACATGTCCACATGCCTGCAATATCATTTAATAGTATTTGTAGATTTTTACCTCTTCTTTGTCCTCATAAAACCCTGCGTCTTTGGCTTTGGATAGTACAGTTGTCCTGAGGGCTCCGGCTGCTGACTCGCTCCTACTACGTGTTGTGAGAAGCGGGGCTACAGGTGAGTGAGCATTTCTGTGGGTTCTGAGGTCACTCTCCTCCCCCAGCCCTGCCTATCAGCATTGTTACAGTTTGTCTGTTTTGAATCAAGGCCAGTTGACTCTCCTCCAAGTTCCAGTTTGGGTCCGATCTCAGGAGACAGCCTGTCTGGTTGTTCAAAAACAAATATGTGCCTGGATATCCACCCCAACCTGGAGTCATGGCAGGGTGGGTCGCCATGTCCTTATGACCCTGCCAAGGAGCCCGTGCCCGATGAAGGGGAGGTGAACTGTGGCCTGTAGGAAGTGCTGTGTCTCTCCATGCTGGGTTGCTAGAGTGGAAGTAAGACCTGCCGAAGACACAGGCTGTCAGCCTGGGTCCCCCCGGACACAGGCGTCTCTCCCACCAGCATCAATGTCAGCTTCCTTTTCTCCCCTACTCTCTCGGCTGGCTTTCCTGGAGCCCTCAAAGCATTTTGACTCTGTACTACCTTTTAATCAGTGTACAATGGGCCAGATCCTAAGTACCTTGGAAGCATCTGAGAGAACTCAAAGAGGGCACTTACAAGAAGTTTATAATCCAGAGATGGATATAAAAAATAGAATATTAATAAGCCGGGCATGGTGGCGCAAGCTTGTAATCCCCACACTGGGGAGGCGGAGACAGGAGGATTGTACAGGTTCGAAGCCAGCCTCGTTGGCTTAAGAGACCCTGTTTCCAAATAAAAATATAAAAAAATAGGTGTCTGGGAGTGTAGCCCGGAGGTAGAAGGGTTTCCATGAACCCCAATACCACCAAAAATAAAATAAAATAGAACATTAATAATGGAATAGAAATATAAGATTATTGTATAGGACACATATATTACAAGGACTTTTTGATTAACAGGGTTTTACTTAATTATTATCTATTCATCATTCATTCATTCAATTATATACTTAGTTAATTAGTTAGTTCTAGAGATTGAACCCAAGGGCATTCTACCACTGAGCTATAACACTGGTCATTTTTTTTTTTTACCTTGAGGCAGGTCTTACTAAGATTCACTGGCCTTAATCTGTGATCCTCCTGTCTCAGCCTCCCAAGTACTAGAATTAAAGGAGCTTGCCACCATGTCTAGTTTGATCAATAGGTTTTTCTAAAAATCGGTAGGATTATCTTTAGTTTGGCATTTAAGACCTGTTTCTTAAGGGGGTGTGGTGTGGTATGATTTGACTCAGTGCTCTAATAATCTACCTTTAAAATATTTTGAAGTATTTGGGAGGCTGATACAGGAAGACCGTAAGTTCGAGGCCAGCCTCAACAAGTGAGTGAAGTTATCAGTAACCGAGTGAGACCCTGTATTCAAATAAAAAGTAAAATAGGGCTGGGGGTGTAGCTCATAGGTAGAATGCACCTGGGCACAATTCCCAGTACAATGCATGCACACACACACACACACACACACACACACACACACACAATTTTGAAATTAAATAACATTGACTTCAAAACTTTGAGTGAATTAGTCTGCCTTTTCAGTTCAGTAAAAAATTCCTCATCACATTTAAGGTTAAATTGCATAAGAATATAGCGTTCTCTCCTCTCTTCTCTCTTCTCTCTTCTCTCTTCTCTCTTTCTCTTTCTCTCTCTCTCTCTCTCTCTCTCTCTCTCTCTCTCTCTCTCTCTTTCTCTCTCTCTCTCTCTTGCACTCATTTTCTTTCTCTCTCTCCCTATCCTCCCACCATCTCTTTTCTTTCTCCCAGGAAGTTCAGAGAAAATGTTAATGCTCATCTCCAAACATCAATGTAGCAGAGGCATTTTTATAAATGATTTGTTGATATTATCAACAACTTCTGCATGATTTATATTTTAAATAATTTTCTTTGTTCAGAGGCAGGTGAGTGTGGTAAAAAAAAATATTTGGTTATTGAAAAAAGGATGTGTGAATTTGAACCTGCTCCTTTCTTACTGTGTGGACTTGAAAAAAATCTTTATCCCATGCAATTTTTATGGAAGAAGAGACATGTATTTAAGTGTCCAGCATGAGGTCACCTACGTTGCTTTAAGCTGCCTGGCATGCTTTTCTAATTAGACAGGGACAAATCATTAAATATGTAACTTCTTATTTGAAAAGCTAATAAATACCTATTAATTGATTTCCTTGAAGGATGGACTCATATTCTCAGGCTTCATCTGCAAACTTGTGATAAGTTTGTGATAACCTGCAATGGGACAGGTTAATCCAAGTCCGGTGAGAGCAAACTAGTAATCGCTTTGAAGAGTTGTTGTTTCACGGAGGTTCGAATTAGGATGGGTGTGTTGTGACAGAGGGGAGGAGAGGATATTCTGTCTGAGGAGCTCATCCGTGAGACTGGCAGAAGAGACAACAGAAGTAAGACTCATCAACTCAACTGGGAACAGCTTTTCCCACCAGCAGATTCCAAGTTCCTGGTTAACCAAGGGTACTTGTATGACCCTGGGCAAGTCAAGTAACCTCTCCAAACCTCCAATTCATCCTGGCAAAATTAGTAAAGTAATAGCAACGTAGCATGGAAGATTAGAGGTGACCTGTTAAAGTGCATCACACACACACACACACACACACACACACACACACACACAGCCAGGAAGTTTAATAAATAGTTTACTATTAGCTCTTAGCTATCAGTACTTATTACAATCCCTTCATTGTGAAGTAGATCTTTAAAAATAACCAACTGAAGCAAGTCAAATAGCCAGCCCAAGTAAGAGCAGAAAGCAAACAAGAAACACTGTTTAGTACATTATAACAATTGAAAATCTCTAGAAAGATCAATCAAGGGAGACAATAGAAAACACAAATTGCTTCTAATATTCTAAAGAGGGGCTATTAGTATAATTTCTATAGTAATTATTAAAATAATAATGAACACATATAACAAAATAAAGTATCTAAACAAATTCGACAATTAAAAGGAAATAGACAAATATCTAAAAATGGAACTTATTTATTTATTAAATTTGCTTTATTGGATGTATTAAATTTATTATCTATTTAACCTATGAAGGAAATTAAATCTGTAATTAAAAACCCTACCACAAGCCAAACATGGTGGCACACACACATAATTCCCATAGTTAGAGGCCGAGACGGGAAGATCTCAGGTTTGAAGCTCACCTCAGCAACTTAGCAGGGCCCTCAGCAAGATCTTGTTTTAAAATTTTTAAACAATAAAATTTTAAAGGGGCTAGAGTATAACTTAGAGGTAGAATACCCCTCGGCTGAATCCCCAGTACCAAAAATAAGAGAATAAAACTTACCAGATAAAGTCAAGAGTCCCAATAACTTTACTAACGTGTTTCATTAAAATCTAAGGAAATCTTATGCATTCTTTCTAGAAATGTAAAGCCAGCCTAAACCAAATATGAAAATCTTAACAAATGTTACAGGGAAGAAATTTAAAGATTGATATAATCCATAAAAATAAATGCAAAAGTTTTAAATATTAGTAAATAAAAATCTGAAACATAAAAAGGAGATCATATCTTCTGACCAAATGAGTATTATCCTGGGAATGCAAAATTAGTTTAGTACTCAAGAACCATCAGTGCAATTTATCATATTAACAGCATAAAGAAAAACAATAGCATCACATCCATAGGTACAGCAAAGCTTTTGACAAAAACGATCATTACAAAAACAATCAGAAAACTAGGAACAGAAAAGAGCCTCCTCATTCTGATGAAGAGTATCTTTTAGAAATACCTACAAGTTACATTAGACTTAATGTTGAAATATTGAACATGTTCCCCCAACAATCAGGAACAATGACAAGGATGCTTATTCCCACCACAGCTGGTCAAGGTCATTCTAATTAGCACCGTATCAGGCAAAGTCTGGGACTCGTTGCATTCAAGAACAGCAAACTGTCCTTTGAGTCAGTCCGCCCTCCTGAGAGTGCCTCAAACTTCTGAAATCAGCTGACAATTCAGGATGGAGGTACAGGTGGGACGTGGCAATAACTATATTTACAATGCCTCTCATAAAAAAGCAGTCTCCCATAGATATCCCTATTTTGAATTCTCTTGTGAAATTGTTCTTTAAGGGTAGACCTTGTTTTTCCAAGTGTACAGACATACAACTGGGAGCCAAAGTACCTCAGAGAAGGCCAGGTACTGAGTGACTAGGGAGACAGAAAATCAAATCTGAGCCTTACTCATCTTCCATCTCCTCGGTCCTTCTGCCTAGATTCTAAGAAGCCGCTTATATTTATATAAAGAGGCCAAACTTGAAAGGAATGGCAAGCACCCTCTGCTGTGATTTGAATGTGTTCTCAGAGCTCACGTGTTGGAAGTTCCATCCCCAGTGCAACAGTGCTAGGAGGTGAGGCCTTCCACAGGTGATGTGGTCATGAGGCTTTGCTCTTCCACCCACAGGATGGCTCCGGCTTGCTTCAAGATAGACAGAAGGCAGCCCCTTGATCTTGGATTTTCTAGCCCTACAGCTGTGAGCCAATGAATGTCTGTTTATTATAAATTACCCAGTCTGTGACATTCGGTCAGAGCAGCACAAAATGGACTGAGACAACTTTACAATTGCATTCGAAAGTAGGTAGGATGCACCATTTCCAGGTATAAATGGTTAAATGAAGTAGCCTAAGACATGCTATAGAAATTCAGCGGCAGGGCTTCTACCATTATGCCAGTGTTAGAGAACAAGGATAATGGTTGTGCTCCCGGGTTATAGTGAGACAGCACTGTGACACACTGTACACTTACCAGAGAAACCCTGGGCAGGAAAGCAAATCTCTCTCCTTCTGACTTAGACCGAGCAAGAAACTCTATAGACAAAAGGCAGAGTTATGCAACACTGCAGTAGCCATGTATTTGATTCATAAAGAAATTAGCTAAGCAGGGCTTGGTGGTGTGCACCTGAAATCCTTATGGGCAGCTGAGGCAGGAGGATTGCAGGTTCGAGGCCAACCTCAGGAACTTAGGGAAGCTCTCAGCAACTTCATGAAACACTGTTTAAAAACAGAAAATAAAATAGCTCCCAGTGCCAAAAAAGCAAGTAACTGAAATACAGCGCAATGCTTTCTAAACTATATCTTATATGTAAAAATCCAATATAGTAGCCACAAAAAAAAATCTTTTCATAGTTCCATACTTCGAAATCACCCCACACACACATATGTTGAAAAACTTAAACTTCTACATCATTAACTACCAGCGTCTTCTTGAACCATGCCACTCCAGTTCCACAGAGTCAGCAAAAGAGAATCCTTTTCCATTTCTAGTCTTCCGAAGTGCAGTACATAAGGGTTTCCTCATACCAGAGAGGGAAGCCATACACAGTATGTGGTAACGAAGCAGCTGATTAAACTACAGCATGTAGAGTCCCAGGATTCAGGTGACACGCCCACAAGAAACCAGAGTTCACCACCATCCCTCACGACCTGCACTAAGTCAGCCAGCTAGAGACACATCCCCATTCCACTGCAAAGTGACTCAGGAGGGAAAAGACAGAAAGAAAGCTGGGATACCAAATTCACGATGTGCCCAATGCACTAGCATCAGATAACATGCCTTCTGAGGATGGCATCGGTCTGCTGATTTTGAACGTATAATGTTCTGTCCATTGAAAGGCAGACCCCAGATGGAGTCAGAGAGGTTTACTCTCTCCCAGGTCCCCGCACAGTGGCCCTCGATGCAACTGTAATCAATAGTGAAGGACAGTGCTCAGAGGCTGACTGCACCAAAGAGGAAAAATAGGTAAAATCACAAAACGGATACTTTTATCATTCCCTAAGAACTTTCCTGGGACAGTTTCAGTTCCTGAAGGAGCAGAGAGTGGAGTTATTCCAGAAAAGATACATCCTATTCATGGGTCTTTGTGACAATTCCCAGACAAGAGCAGCATCCCACAGCGCACAGGGAAACAGGGAAGGAAAATCAGTGAAAGTAAAGGAGCGATGGCATGGCCCAAGTCCTAGAAAACCAGGGTAGAATTACACAGATCATTCAAAGTCATTCTGTGTTCTCTCTACAAGTTCTACTAAAGTGAGCCTATAAATGTATAATCAGTAACTTTAAGTTGTCTTTTTTGGAATTCAGAAAAGTTTTTTTCGATTAATGAAAGAAAATGGCCTAGATTTCCTAACCAAAAAAAAAAAAAAAACAAAGACAGACAAATACAAACGTCAGTCTCAGAACTTTGTGTGTCTGCCTTATTTTTGTGACATTCAAACTTAGTCCTGCATACCATCTTATCTTGTTGGCATGTTCTTAAACATCTCAAGAAATTACTTTAGAAATTATCTGGCCCCTCATGCCACCCTCAGTTCTCCACAGTTTAAAATAAAGAAACAAAGCTTTCAGGAGGATATGTCATGAGCATAATCATATGTTAGTGTGTACCCCTACTTTTTAAATTTTTGAATGCTAACTCAGTGGTTTGAATGAGATGTAAATAAATCTACTCTCTTCTCAGTAGATATAAGTGACAGTGTTGCCCAATTTTGACTGAGAAAAACTAAAATAAAAGTTAAAGTAATGGGTCAACCTCTATCACATGAGAAACCTATTCTTTCGAAGGTTGCCACAAATGCACTACAACACGGTGTTCACACCAGACCAAAGACAGTTCGCAAACCAGAAAGTAGAGTGACAGTCCTCAAAGGCATTCACACATCCCACAGAAAGGTTCTTTAAAGTATCATTTTATGTGATTCTAATTTTTTAAATGTCTCTTAGTTGGTGCATTGTAATCACACATCTTGATGCAGTTCAGGATGATAGACACACATGCAGGCAGCACTGGTTGAGCCCAGTCCTCACCCCACTCCCTCTCCCTCTCCACCTCCCGTGCTCAGCACGGTGATTGGCTTTGATAAGTTTGTGTACGTGCATCATGTCCATTGAGGTGTGTCCCTCTTCAAGGCTTCTTCCCCCTCCCGTCTCCCTCAGATAGGTCCCCTCCTTGTCTCCACTAAGGTTTCACCTCTTTTGTCTGCTGTGACTCTAAAAGAAATTTTTAGAAAGATTTCACTACAGGAACTAGAATTCTGAAATCTGATTATACAGCTTCCTATATTTCTATATTTATTCACTTATTTTCCTGTCCTTCCTCCTCCCAGGCACCACCAATACATATTCAATGGCCTCACTGAGTTGGATTCCCCCTAACAGCAGGTGGAATCCATCATTTTAACAATGCTTCCCCTGCTAGCCTCCTGAGAAAATCATTTTGGTCTCTCCCTATGCCACTGATCTACAAGCTCCTTTCTGAGGCTTTAGGATACTTTTATTTACCTTGAACACACCTCCGTTGATATCTTCACTGTTGCCCGTAGAAATTCTATAATACAGCCTACACCCAACCCAAACCAGAGGAATGAGCGGACCAGCTACCATGGCCACCGATTTATCAGAAAGGAACACAATCCAGCAAGCCAACGTGAAAATGAATCTGCGATTTGTTGTCAATGATCTCAGCTTTCTATGACATTCTTCACATAACTGGACAGATGGAAGCCCACTTGCAATCCTCACCAATGTCTACATTAAGAACCATTCCACATGGCACCTCCTCAGCTCTATCGTGCACTCCTCCAAAGAGCTGGATGGTTTCACCAGACTGAACTCCAGATTTTGAGATCAGACCTTAATCGGCGGCACAAGGTAGTGTGTACTCTCATTTACCAATCACCAAAAATCCTTTTTATTATCTCCACTTAAGTATTCTAATAAGTCTCCAAAAACGTTGTCTGCTTTAGAAAAAAATTGTTTTGAAGCACGCGGATGAAACCCAAGGGCATTCCACCTCTGAGCTACACCCTCAGACCCATTTTTTATTCTTTATGTTTGAAACAGGATCTCACTAAGTTGCAGAGGTCCTCACTTAGTAGCTGAAGCTGACTGCGAACCTGTGAACTGCCTGTTTCAGCCTCCCAAGTACTGGGATAACAAGTGTGTGCCACCACACCCGACTAGAAAAAAATTATTTTTAATTAAAAACCAAAAGCCTGGTGTAAGCTGGGCGTGGTGGTGCACGCTTGTAATCCCTGCGCTTGGGAGGCAGAGACAGGAGGATCGCACACATTCTAAGCCAGTCCCGCTGGCTTAAGAGACCCTGTTTCCGAATTAGGTCTAGGAGTGTAACCCAGAGGTAGAAGGGTTTCCAGGAACTCTAGTACCAAAAAAAAAAAAAAAAAAAAAAAAAGCCAGGTGTAGTGGCACACGCTTGTAATCCCAGCATTTGGGAGGCTGAGACAGGGGGAGGATCGCAATTCACGGACAGCCTCACCTACTTAGTGAGGACTTTTGCAACTCAGTGAGACCTCTTTCAAAATAAAAAATAGCGCCATGGTGTAGCTCTAAGGTAGAATGCCCATGGGTTCCTTCGCCAGTTAACACAAAAACAAAAAATTAAAAATTAAAGAAAAACATGAAAGAGAGCAAAAGACAAAAGAAAGAACAAAAGAAGTATGGGAAATATTTTGCTATCATGAAAGTCAGGGAACAAAAAAAAATAAAACTAAACTACACTTCGAAAAAAAACTTACTACTGTTAATGTAGCTTTCTCTGTCCTTAGTAAGTAGGAGTGCCTAACAGTACAGAAAATATGAGATAAAAGATCGTTTCAACTAAATGTAGTTATGCTACATTTGGTTTATGCAGTAAACCCTAATTTTAAAACACAAACCTAGGCATGCACAGTTTTAAAAAGAAAAATCAGCTTCTCTTTCCCTCACAACATGATGAGTAGACAAATCCTTAAGGAAGGTCCACTTGGGGTGCCAAGTTACTGCCCTGCCCAGGACCCACCCACACGTGCCTGGCTCCTCTGACCTCAGGGCCACGCGGTGCCATCCACCCAGAGCCTCGCTGCCCTCCCTCGCTCTTTCTGCCTGCTGTCCTCTTTCCCAAGAGGCAAGGGTTCCTCTTCCATCCCAAAGCTGCTTCCTCCTCAGCTCCTACGTCGCGTTTAGGTTTCACCAGTCACTGCCCCTCTCACCGTCGTTCCTCCCCAAAGTCCTTCTTGGGTGAGGACAAGTGGCACCCGTCTGTCTCCCTTACCCTAAACACGCCCATTTTCTCTCCACACACCCTGATTTACTTTTCAAATTCTCTCCGACACATCAACTCCACATCTTTTTTTTTTTTTTTTTTTTTTTTGGTACTGGGGGTGGAACCCAGGGACATGCAACCTCCAAGCAACACTCCCAGCCCTTTTTTACTTTTTTATTTTTGAAAACAAGAAAATTCACACTAAGTTGCTGGAGCTGGCCTCAAACCTATACTCCTCCTGTCTCACCATCCCAAGTGTGGGAATCACAGGAGTGCCCCACAGCACCTGGCCATTCCTTTGAAAGAGTGATCTGTGTGCATACAGCCCCTTTCCTCACCACCTCCACCTGCTTTGACCAAAGGTATAGACTCACTGTCAGCAGGAGCCACAGGGCCGAGCTGGGAAGACCAGACAGCTCCTCTCTCCTCCCCAACATCCCCCAGGCTCCAGCAGACACTGGTCCCACGGGAAAGCAGCCAAGCAATGGGGATGGGAGGGGCAGAGCACTTGGATTTGAAATGATGGGTTTTTACGTAAAATCTACCTGTGTGTGTGTGTGTGTGTGTGTGTGTGTGTGTGTGTGTGTGTGTGTCTCACTGGCAATGGCCCCCAAACCCAGGGGTGTTCTACCTCTGAACTACACCTGAAGTCCTATTTTATTTTTATTTTGAAACAGGGTCTCACTAGATTGATGAGAGTTTCACTACTTACTGAAACTGTCCTTGAAACTTCGATCCTCTTTTCTCGGCCTCCCGAGTACTAGGATTACAAGTATGTGCTGCCACATCCAGCTCGTAAAATCTACAGTTTTTTTTTTTTAACATTAGATATTGGTTTGATTTTTTTAAGATATCAAGGGTCAAATAAAATGCCTTTTCTCAACCAGGCATGGTAGCACATGCTTGTAATCCCAGCATTTGGGAGGCTGAGACAAGAGAATTTGGATTCGCGGGCAGACTCAGCTATTACTTAGTGAGGCCCTTTGCAACTCAGTGAGACCCTGTTTCAAAATAAAAAATAAAAAATAGGGCTGGGGTGTAGCTCGGAGGTAGAATGTCCCTGGGTTCCATCCCCAGTACAAAACAAAAACCTCTTCTGGTTGAATTAGGCCTATAGTTCTGAAATTTGCAAACTAACCTTTAAGTGTTTAGTTTTCTTCACCCAACACTCACTAAAAACAATTTGCCAGCACCCTTTAAGCTGCCTTAACAAGGACCTACTTCTCCTCAACCTTCAGTGTTGGGGTAGGGTTTTTTTTTTTTTCTTCCACAGACTCCCATGTTAAATTTCCAAAACTAATGACATTCTCTTTATTGCTCCATATTCTCTCCCCTCTGATCATTTTTTGGTCTTTCAAAAACCCCTCATAGAGAGGGTTACCTATTCTCTGGGCTTCAGCGCTTCCTACTAGAGAGCTCACTCCCCCACAAACCTCCAGCTTCTCTCTCCAATCTAGCCTCACACTTGTGTGGTGTGCCAGGCCCCCAGATTGCTGGACATCTTCCTTGGCCCCGTGGCCATTAAACCTGCCCATTTCGGCTGTGTCCTCCTGAGGACCAGGCCCGAGCTTCACCAGGGGCTTCCGGTCTCCTGAGCCCTATCAGTGGTCACTTCTCCTCTGCTCCATGTCCTGAGAACCATCATCAACCTTCCAGCCACTCCTCCTCTTCCTACTGATTTTACTCTCATTAACTCTTGGCTAGACTAGTAAGTCCCAAGTCTCTGGGTCCCTTTCCTAGGCCCTTCTTCAACTCTTCCCCTCCACTCTGCTGCAGGTAGAGTCTTAGCACTCCTCTACCAAGCACAGTCTATGGCCCCCACTGCTTACAGAGAAGGAGTTCAAGACCTCGCACACTGGTGCCGCCCAACCTTCCAGCCAGTTCTCCCTCCACTCCCTCCCCAGAGCCCTGTGTTTCAACCAGATGTACTTTCTGTTTTGGTTTGGTTTGGTTTGGTTTGGTTTTTGTTTTTTAGTGGTACTGGGATTCCTGGAAGCCCTTCTACTTCCGGGCTACACTTCCAGACCTATTTTATATTTTTTTAATTTGGAAACAGGGTCTCTTAAGCCAACGAGGCTGGCTTCGAACCTGCACGATCCTTCTGTCTCTGCCTCCCAAGCGCAGGGATTACAGGCGTACGCCACCACGCCAGGCCCAGGTGTACTTTCTGAAATGCAGCTCACACTTATTGCTTATGCTCTCTCTTCTCTCTTCTTTCTTCTCTCTCTTTTCTCTCTCTCTCCCCCTTCCTCTTCCTCCCTCCCTTCCTCCACCCCCTCTCTGGGATCCTCTTCCCCCTACCAAAATCCCAAAGGCAAGCAAAGCAAAGCCCTCCCCTTTTTTTTTTTTTGGTGGTACTGGAGATGGAACTCTTCTTTCTACCTCTGGGCTACTACACTCCCAAACCTACTATATACATACATACATTTTTTTTTTTTAATTTGGAAACAGGGTCTCTTAAGCCAGCAAGGCTGGCTTTGAACCTGCGCAATCCTCCTGTCTCCACCTCCCAAGCGCAGGGATTACAAGTGAGCGCCACCACGCCCGGCAAGCAGAGCCCTTTTTGGAAGTCCTAATTGCTCCTGACTAAGATAATCTTGCTCTTTTCTGAAACTCCATTACTCTGGGCACGCTGGCTCACTCCTTTCATCCCAGTACTTGAGAGGCTGAGATGGGGGATCACAGGTTCCAGGTCAGCCTCAGCAAAGGAAACCCCATCATCGTGCATCTATTCTCCCCACAGTCCTTATCGCTGTCCATTCTCCTGGTACCTGTGTTATCTCTGTACAGGTGTGCATTTCATAAAGTAGCAGGCTTGGATCCCATCCACCTAGGCTCCCTCACAACACCAGCACGGTGACTTCCAGGTACATATATTTGAGGACCGGATGACTGGACCGGCATCGTGATGGGGTGTAGTAATAATTACAGCCCTGGTTTTCGTCAGCAGGGTCTGAGCCCCACAATGTGAGGGAAAAGGGAAGCCAGCCCTCCAGTCTTGGATGATGAGGCCGTCTTGGGAGTATAAGGACACATGCGTCGTCAGTTACAGGTGTAATCTCACATTTTTCATTTCAGCTTGTGTCAAGTGGACTTTAACTGCTATTTCTAGTTCTCCTTCCTAAATTTAGAGCTTCTAATTTGCGGTTAGAGCTATATTTTAGTCTCCAGGATTGCAAGTTTCTCCCGACCCCAGC
The DNA here is from genome assembly GCF_963383645.1 of Muscardinus avellanarius. Classification (NCBI taxonomy): domain Eukaryota; kingdom Metazoa; phylum Chordata; class Mammalia; order Rodentia; family Gliridae; genus Muscardinus; species Muscardinus avellanarius. The sequence goes on along the minus strand of NC_137786.1, from coordinate 56,328,651 downwards.
CCCACCAACCCATTACCAAGGACTTGCCTACTCCAGGATCTGATCCATAAAGTTGCCTCAGCCTATGAAGTTTTCTTTTTGTTCTCCTTAACAATAAATGTAGTGGGGTTTTTCTTTGTTTGTTTGCTTTTGGTGGTACTGGGGTTCCTGGAAACCTTTCTACTTCCAAGCTACACTCCCAAACCTATTTTTTTATATTTTTATTTGGAAACAGGGTCTCTTAAACCTGCACAATCCTCCTGTCTCTGCCTCCCAAGCACTGGGATTACAAGCCTGCGCCACCACGCCCGGCATGTGTGGGTTTTTTTTGTTTTTTGGCTGTTTTGGGGTGGTTTTTTTTTGTTTGTTTGTTTTCTGAGGCAGCAATAGGTGGAGACAGTAGGATCGCGCTGGTTTGGAGTCAGCCTTGCTGGCTTAAGAGACCCTATTTCCAAATAAAAAAATATAAAATAAGTCTGGGAGTATAGCCCGGAGGGAGAAGGCTTCCAGGAACCCCAGTACCACCAAAAAAAAAAAAAGAGTCTCCCTCCCACATCATGGTCTCTTGGTTCATCTCCTCAAAAACAGCACTATACCATTTTCTTGACTGCCCATCTAGAAGTTTTCCTTCACTTGCAAATTATATATATATATATATATATATATATATATTGCTTTTCTATTAGGCACAAAGGAACACCATGCATACTCTTGCACTCCTTTTACTAACAGCCTCCAGCAATTTGCAAATCTTAGTTAATACCTGCAGAGCTCTTAGAATGGTGCCTGACCCACGTGCTAAATCAATGCCCCTTCACGGGCGGGGGTGTACCAAAGAACACACTTCAGCATCCAAGATCTTAAACCAATTAGCTCGGGAAAACAAGGACATGGTTCTGCTGGGCAAGAGCCCAGAGCTGCTTCTTTTCAGAGGCAGGCTCCCTGCAGGCTGGGCTGTCACCTGTGCAGATCCTTGTGTTTGGAGGAAGTGTTTGGAGGAAGTGCCGCCAGAAGGGCTCAGGCCCCCACAGCTGCAGTGGCACCCACCTCTCTCTGGTGCTGCCAGGTCACTACAATATATGAAAAAATAAAACCTCTGTCATGGGTTTTGCCGCAAACACTTTCAGAAAACTGGGAGCAATGCCTTCTTGCATTTTAATTTGATTACAAGGTAAGAAGAAGCTAAAGTCACCTAGATAGGATAAGCCATGTAGAGTCAGCACCCCAAACAATTTGGCAGGAGCTGGCTCAGCTCAGCATCAGGTCACAAGCATTTATGAAAGATAACAAGGGAATCCCTCGTATTTGGCTTCTGTCCCCAACCTCTCTGCCCATGTCTCTTACTAGAGCAGATCTCACACAAAATGTAAATTAAGAAGCTAGTCAAGCAGGAGGATCGCTGGTTTGAGGCTGGCCCCAGCAACCTAGAGAAACCCTGTTTCAAAATAAAAAGGACTGGGGATGTAGCTCGGAGGTAGAATACCCCTGGGTTCAATTTCCAGTAGGAAGGAGGAGGAGGAGGAGGAGGAGGAGGAGGAGGAGGAGGAGGAGGAGGAGGAGGAGGAGGAAGTGGTGGTGGTTAGTCAGGTCAAGAGCAAGGCTTTGGGAGGAGACAGAAGTCTCCTTTCTCCCTCCTAAGCAGTTTCCGGTTCACAGGATTGTCTGAGGGCCTGAAGTGCACCCACTCTTTCCGCATCATCTTCAGTTCCCCCGGGGAGGCCTGTGCTGCTTCCTGCTTTTAAATATGACTGAGGCTGTTCACTTTCCCAGGACATTGTACCCAGAATGCACCTGTCAGACTCAGCCACCAAGGCAAGCCCCGGGGACAGGGTCTGGGGAAGGGCATGAGTTCTTTGAATGTTGAGTTATTTGGGTGTCTGAGGAATTTGGGACAGCTTGTGACTGCACTTAGGAGGGAAGCTGGTGACTTAAGTAAACATGGATCAGTCCAGAACAAATAGCTAAGAGTCCATTTAAATTCATTCCCCCCTCCCCCCAAGAGCTTTTCATTCCAAATGCACATGGTGTGTGAGCCCGTGGGCCTGTGTGCACGTGCCCTTGACTCAAAGTTTGGGAGAAATGCCACACAGTGGCTCTGGGGATCCCAACAGGGGAAGAAACATAAGACGCCTGACCCCGCTGCAGTGCTTGCTGAGAAGCTTCTGTGGGGTAGAGGCTGGGTCAAAACAAAGCCCAGCCATCCCAGACAACTGTTCTTGCCTTAGACTCTCCAAGGCATTTCTCAGAGGCGTGGCATTTGCTCCCCAGAGCTGCATAACACAGCTGCACACACACAGGGAAAATGAGCCCCACGTCCTAACAGCTGCTGCTGCTGCTGCTGCTGCTGCACCCTGCCTGTTGTGAGACAGTCCCAAAGACCCCAAAAAGGAGAGGCTTGCTTTATTTATTTATTTATTTATTTATTTATTTATTTATTTATGTGTGTGTGGTACTGGGGATGGAATCCAGGGGCTTTCTACCTCCAGGCTACACTCTCAGACCTATTTTATATATTTTATTAGAAACAGGGTCTCACTAAGTTGCTGAGAGCCTTACTCAGTAGCTGAGGCTGCCTTCGAACCTGTGCGATCCTCCTGTCTCAGCCTCCCAAGCGCAGGGATTACAAGCGTGCGCCACCACGCCCGGCTAAGGAGAGGCTTTAAAATCCAGATAAAAGGCCAGGAGACAGGGTAAACAGGGCACATTTACCTACACTGGCACTCAGCCAGGCTACCTGGTCCAACAGGGTTCCAGGGGCTGCCGAATGACCTCGGCTATTCCAGATGCAGGACAAGGAGAAACGTCGGTGAGTGAAATAATATCAGCTCCACTCCTGGAACCCCGGCATCAACTCAAAGGCAAGGGCTCGAAGGACACATCAAACTGCCACCACTCAGACCAAGGGAGAGGCAGCATACTCGGGCACCGCCGGGTGCAGACCGGGCCCCCGATGCACAGATGTGAGAGAGCAGGGCACACACTGAGCGGAGGGATCAGCCTCTCTGTAGGGACGGATCGATGACAACTCCACGCAGCTGTCTGGAAAGTTCAGGGCTCTGATACCGTTCCAGTGACTTCAGGAATTAAGATGTTTGGGGTAGGAATTCCAGACAAAATTCTTAATTTAGTCTGGCTTCCAGTTACTTAGGCCAAAAGACTCAGTGATATTTTGGACACCTCCCTTAAAAAAAGATTGTGTGTGTGTGTGTGTGTGTGTGTGTGTGTGTGTGTGTGTGTGTGTGTGTAAGGCCCCGTACATGCTGGCCCCTCTTACCACTTGGCCTTACCCCCTGCTACTCCACACTGTCCACTGTCCTCCTCAGCTCCTCTGAACAGGACCACTCCTGCCTTAAAAACTTTGTCAAATGCTGCTCCCTGGGCTGGGCGGGGAGCGGGGGTGGGGGGGTGTCTTTCCTCAGATACAGTCATGATTCACCCCTAAGCTCCTTCCCGCCTTTCCTCAAATGTCAGCTTCTCTGTAGACTCCACCCCACCTGCAAGCATACACAAACTCTCTTTGAATTACTTGTTTTTTATATTACTTAATCAGTTTCTAATGTTACATATAATAGGCCACACATCATTTAACAGGGATACCTTCTAAGAAATGACTTTTTGAAGTGGGTATGGTGGTGCAGACCTATAATCCTGATATCTGGAAGACTGAGACAGGAGGATGGCAGGTTTAAAGCTAGCCTCAGCAACTTAATGAAAACTGTTTCAAAATAAAAAGTTTTTTTAAAGGAGTAAGGAATGTAGCTAAGAGGTGGAACATTCTAGGTTTAATCCTCAGTATAAAATGAAAAGAGAGAGAAAGGAAGAAGATAAAGAAGAAAGGAAGGAAGGAAGCAAGCTAGTTTATTGGAAGATTTTATCATTTCCTGAATAACAGACTGTATACTTAAACTAGGATAGCTGTGATATCACCAGAGGATGCAATCTTCTGGGGCCTCTGTCTTATAATTCATCCATCATTAATCGAAACATTATTATATAGGATATGAATATACATATGCAGAATGCATTTATTATGTATTTGTTATGCTTTCTATCTCCTTCATACTAAAATGTACAACTCCATGAGAGTGAATTTTCTGTGATTTGCTGATTGGTGAATCCTGGGTGCAATCCCCAGTACCACCACCAAGAGAGAGAGAAAAAAAGATCTTAAAATGAGCTCATACGCCGGGCGTGGTGGCGCACGCTTGTAATCCCCGCGCTTGGGAGGCGGAGACAGGAGGATCGCGCAGGTTCAAAGCCAGCCGCGCTGGCGTAAGAGACCCTGTTTCAAAAATATAAAATAGGTCTGGGAGCGTAGCCCGGAGGTAGAAGGGCTTCCAGGAACCCCAGTACCACCAAAAAAAAAAAAAAAAAAAATCATCCTGGATTATCTAGGTGGGTCTTCTGTGCAATCTCAGATATTCTTATAAACTGGGGACAAAGGGAGATTGAAACACACACACACACACACACACACACACACACACACACACGTGTGAGTTGCTGGCCTTGAAGACTAAGTGATGTGACCACAGGCCAGGTATGAAGATTAATTTTGTGTGTTACCTTGACTGGGCCAAAGGGTGCTCAGCTATTTGGCCAAAAGTTATTCTGAGTTTGTCTGGGAGGGTGTTTTTGGATGAGATTAACCTCTAGATCAGTAGACTGAGGCTGAGTAAAACAGATTTCCTCCTCTCTCATCATGGGTGTACCTCATTCAAGAAACTGAGGACTGAAATAGAATTAAAAAGCTGAATAAAGAGGAATTTTTCCTCTGTGCCTCCTTGAGCTGGAGTATTGGTCTTCTCCTGCCCATAGGAACTTACACCTGGCTCTCCTAGGGACCCACCTCGCTGATTGCAGAAGTGACTGCTCAACCTCAGTAGTTATATGAGCCAATTCCAGAGAGAGAGATGGGCAGGTATATAAGTAGATAAGTAGATGATATATATATATTAGACAGACAGACAAAGAAGATGATAGGTAGATAGATGATAGACAGACAGATACCTACCTTATTGTTTCAGTTTCTTGGGGGAACAGATTACTTTATCAAGGAATGCTGGAAACCTCCGAAGCAGAAAGAGACAAGAAATAACCCATTCCCTATATCCCCCAGAGGGGGAACAGTCCCGCCAACACCTTGACTTCAACTCAGTGGAACTAATTTTGAGTTTCTGATCTCTAGAACCATAAGAGAATAATGTGTGCCATTTTCTGCCAATTGGCTTGTAGAAAATTGTTATAGATGCCATAGAAAAGTAATATAATAGGAACTACCTTAAGAGAAGCGTCTTAACAGTGGTGGTGGGGACACACACCTGTAATCCTAGTACTTGGAGGCTGAAGCAGGAGGATTATGGGTTTGTGATCCGCCTTAGCAACTTAGTGAGGCCCTCTGCAACTTAGTGAGACCCTGTTTCAAAATAAAATAATAAAATAGGGTTGGGGATGTAGTTCAGAGGTAGACTGTCCCTGGGTTCAATCATCAGTCACACACACACACACACACACACACACACACGAATAAAGTAAAAATAAAATAAATAAAAAGTGAAAATAGGGTTGGGAATGTAGCTTAGAGGCAGAATGGTCCTGGTTCAATCTCTAGTAGAAAGAAAGAAAGAAAGAAAGAAAGAAAGAAAGAAAGAAAGAAAGAAAGAAAGAAAGAAAGAAAGAAAGAAGAAGGAAGAAGGAAGGAAGGAAGGAAGGAAGGAAGGAAGGAAGGAAGGAAGGAGGAAGGAAGGAAGGGGAAAGGGAGGGAGGGAGAGAAAACAGAAAGAGAGAAGTGTCTAACAGGAGCAGTCACAATTTTCCAAGAGGAAGATGAAATCTGAAGTGCTTTTTGTCACAGGCCACCTGGAGAAGCAGGTCACACAGCGCCTGGGGTAGGCAGAGCTGCAACTCACAGAATGTTCTGAGCAAGAGTTAGGCTCCAAGGACCCTGGATCTGGAGAACCCTGGGAAGTGAAGTGAGAGGGAAAGACAGCTGGAAAGGTAGCTTGAGAAAGAAGCTAGGAGACCTGGGCTCTTGCAGCCATGAGAGGTGAGGGCTTTTGAATGGCAGGTAGTCACCTCAAGAGCAGAACCCAGTCAGGGATGGATTTAAAAGCGAATGGTAAGCCAGGTGTGGTGGCATAAACCTGTAATTTCAATACTCAGGAGGCTGAGACAGGAGATTCACAGGTTCAAGTCCAGCCTCAGAAATTTAACAACACCTTGTTTCAGAATAAAACTAAAAAACAGGCTGAGATACAGGTTGGGGGTAGAATGCCCCTGGATTCAATACAGTACAAAAAAAAAAAAAAAGTAAATGGTTGATAAGAAAGCACAAACAGCCTGTGTGGCAATTTACTCTTGAAGTCTGGCTTGGGAAGTGTAGAAAGAAAGCAGCTAGTTACCACTGAGGTTGGATTAGGGAGGCCCCATCATTCTTAGTTTCAAATGGCAGAGTTCAGTGCATTGAGTATGACTTGGAAGATGACCCAAGAGTGAGAAGGATTGGAAATGCGGGTGAGGGTGCTGTTACCTCCTGAAACCGGAGGGGTGGGGGGATAATGGGAGATTCAGAGAACAGGTCTCAGAGCCCAGGGTGTTCTACCTCTGAGTATGTCCAGCCCTGTTTAATTAATCAATTTGTTTGTTTATTTATTTATTGAAACAAGGTCATACTAAGTTACTGCACACTGGCCTCGAACCTATGATTCTCCTGTCTTAGCCTCCCAAGTACTGAGATTAGAGGCATGTGCCACCACACCTGGCATCATTTTTTTTTGTGTGTGTGGTCTGGGATGGAACCCAGGGGTATTCTACCTCCAAGGTACACCCTCAGCCCAATTTTTTTTTTTTTACTCTTTTTTTTGAAGCAGGGTCTCACTGTGTTGCAAAGGGCCTCAATAAGTAGCTGAGGCTGTTTGTGAACTGCGATTCTCCTGTCTCAGCTTCCAGAAATGCTGGGATTACAAGTGTATGCCACCACACCCGGCTCCTGGCATAATTTTTAAAACCCCACTGCTCAGCAGGGCATGTTGGGTGGAACATGACTGTAATCCTAATACTTGAAAGGCTGAGACAGGAGGATCACAGGTTCGAGGCCAGCCTCAGCAATTTAGTGAGGCCCTCTGCAACTTAGTGAGATTCTGTTTCAAAATAAAATCAGGCTGGAGGTATAGCTTAGAGTTAGAATGCCCCTGAGTTTCATTCTTGGTACCAAAATTAAATAAATAAGTAAATAAAAAATATTTTTAAAATAAAACTCCAGTGCTCAACCTGCAGACAAGACCAATAGCATCTGATTTTGTGAGCATCAGCCTTTGTTAGGAATTTGATAAGACTCCCCAGGCAATTCCAGCGAGTGGCCAGGGGTTTTAGACCACACTTGGAACTCGAGGAATCATGTCTCCAGAAAATCAGGTGCAGACACAGACGTAGGTAGTTTTGATCAGTGCAAATGAGTAATTCCCAGCTTCAAACTTCGTGGTTGTGAAATTCATAACAAGATCACATACTGAGCATGGAATGTAAGAAAATGAAAACTGAAGGCAGAAGAAAAGGTCATCGAGAGTGGAAAAGGGGGGAGGATGCTCCATCTAGGGAAGTGTGGTAAGAGTGTCGTGAAGGACTGAGAGCTTGCGGTTACGTCATTCATGTATCTATCGTTCAATCCACAATCAATTCTCAGACAGACACCAAATAGGCTGTGGGATATGGGATAACACAGACACTGTCTCCAACTTGGCAGCTTTCACAATTCAATGGAGCAAGGTTGGAAGCAAGCAGAAGATGCAGGGGCTGTAATAGCATCAAGCACATGAGAGAGGGGGAATTCTAACCATCGTGGGGCCCCAAGTCGCACCTTGCTTCACAGCTAGGATAGAGGTGCGTTGTTCTCCAGGCGTCTGAGGCAAATGAGGGGAAGGACAACTCGGTTCTTATTCTCCCTCAAACAGCAGTGACACACGGGCAGCTCAGTGGCGCACAGGGGACTCCAGCAGGGGAATCTTTGAGCCCTCCAGAGGGACAGCACTGCTGAGCCCAGCAAGGATTTTCACTTTGTGATCTCCACGTGATATTCAGAAAGAGGCCACTAGGTGGCAGGATTAACATTTGCAAAATATCTGCCTGTAGCTGTACTCTGTTGTGCTAGCCTGCTAATGCTTGGTACCCGAAACCCAAACTTCCCAGCCGCCTGCAGTTCCCTGAGGCAAGTGAGGAGAAAGGTCGCTAGGCCGCTGTTTAATCTGATCTCACCAGTCCGAGGTCATTGCAGCTCACTTCTCTCCAGCCTGTGGAATCCTTGCTGTGCAGTAAGATACCCAGTAGTCACAGGTGTCACCTGGGCACTTAAATGGCGAGACCGCACTGACGAATCAGTGCATGCCTAGAATCTCAGTACTTGGGAGGCTCAGGCAGGAGGATTGCAGGTTCGAGGTCAGTATGTGATAACTTAGACCCTGTTACAAAAGCTAAAAAGAGAAACCAAATGTTGATTTCTATTTCATTTTAATCAATTTAAATATTAAAACTGATACTCAACTCAGTTGTCTAAAAAAATGTCAAAGTATGCCTGGAGTGACTTGGGTTTGTCAGTCTTCTTTTTTCATTATGAATTGTATGAGATCTACATACTGAACAAATACTTCCAATGGAAATGCTGATATTGAACTGTGCTGCAAATCTAAAATATATACAGGGGTTTCCAGACATAGTGTGCATGTCAGAAGGCGACCATCTCGCTGATATTTGACATCAGCTACATGAAATTTATTCAATTAATTATATTTTGGTAGATTGGGTTAAACATTTTGCATTATTTAAATTAATACATTTCAGCTGCTGTTATTAACTGCTTTTAATTTTTTTTTTACCTGTGCTGTGTCATTTGTTAAAAGAAAATAGAACAAAACACGGATCTACTCTAGAAACACCCAGGATGATGGTTTAATCACCCACCCTGCCTCTCTCCCCTGCTGTCCTCCATGGGCCTCCACCAGCCTCCACCTGCCCAGCACCCTGGCTGCTCCTGGCCCAGCCTCCCTCTAGCCCATTGTGTCCCTCCACCCCAAGGGGCTTCCCGCCTGTACACACTGGGCCATACATTTTTCTCTGAACTAAAAAAATTAATCATTTTCTGTCTCTCCTCTTCCTGTTCCTCCTTCCCCTCCTCCTCTTCCCCCCTGCCTCCTTTTTTGATACTAAAGGAGAGACTGAACAGACATTCTACCTCTGAGCTCCACCCTCAACCTTATTTTATTATCTTGAAGCAGGATCTCACTAAGTTGCTGAGTCCAGCCTTAAACCTGTGATCCTCCTGTCTCAGCCTCTCAAGCACTGGGTTTTTTAGGCATGTGCCATCGTGCCAGGTTTGATGTTTTTAATGATGCCTCCCTTTTATATGTTTACTATGAGCCAGGTGTGGTGGCGCATGCTTGTAACCCAAGTACTTGGGAGATTGAGACAGGAGGATTGCAGGTTCACCGTCAACCTCAGCTACTTAGGCCCTTTGCAACTTAGTGAGACTCTGTTTCAAAATAAAGAATAAAAAAGCAAGGCTGGGGGTACAGCTCTGAGGTAGAATGCCCTTGGGTTCAATCCCCAGTACTGCAAAACAAAAATAAATAAATAAGTAAGTAAGTAAATGAATAAATGTCCACAGAAACCCCCTAGGTTTCTGTGGACAGTGTTGCTCAGGCAGGGGGATGTGTGCTTAATTAGACAACAGGAGACCAGACCAGTGTCTCATGAGCAAAAGGCCAGGCATTTATCCACTGCAGTGGGCAGAATGGAGGTGGCATTCTCTCTCCCCTTGCCTGTGACCTTGAAACTGACTAAATGGGCATTCTTGGTGGGTAGAGAAGAGAACAGGCTTCTCCTGAAGGCGTTGGGTAATACTGGTTATCCTGGTGGGTTTTTCCTTTCAGACTTCTCTGCCACCCTCCTTTTCTAGTTTTGTCTCTGGTGCAGACTTTCTAGATTTGAATCCACATAGCTGATGACCTTGAGCAATTGACTTAGCTTCCTTATGTTTCTTTGACCCAAGATAACTACCTAGAGCCTATTTCCAAGGATTATGAGTTATATCTATAAAAGGACTTGAAACGGTAGCTGGCAATCGTAAGCGCTATGTCCTGAATATTATTATTTTCTCAGGTGGAAAACATGTGATGTTTTTATAAACTTCTTTGGGAAGATAGTAAATTCCTAGCATCCAAGCTACCATTTAAAAGAAAAGCAAAATAGAACCTCCAATCTCAGTTTTACAATGAGAACATAAAGGGAAAAAAAGTGGCAACCCAACACCACTGTGTTTATTTGGGAACTGTGGATCATGGTTGGGCTATGTTTTGGTTGTAATTCTGGATAGGGAATGGACCACTCCTGTCCCAGGAAGCAGACAGCCCTCCGAGTACCCAGCTTCCTACTCTATCACCTGCAGAAACTCAGAGCAGAGGCTGGGCCCGCTGTGGCAGCCACATCCTATGAGCCCCGTTGTACCAAATCTCAGTCATTCCCAAAGCAACACAGCGCTGTCACCACCGCCGACCTCTTCAGACCCTAAGTACAGCCCCCAATCGGACTGGACAGGCCACTCTAAAAACCACAGGCTGGGGTATCTCAAAGTCAGTTCTGAGAGCAACCCAACATCATCGCCTCATACAAAATAAACATTTTTGTCATTTGTTCAGCTTCTTGCTGGCTCTTTCTTAAGATGCATGCACCAGCCTGGCATGGTGGCACAAGCCTATAATCCCATTAGGATCATAGGTGTAAGGCCAGCTTCAGCAACTTACTTAGACTCTTGGCAACTTAGTAAGACCCCTGTACATTTTTTTCAAAATAAAAAGGGCTGGAGGAGGTGTTGCTCAGAGGAAGAACACCCCTGGGTTCAATCCCCAGTACACACACACACACACACACACACACACATGCATCAGGGCTACACACCAGCCCTAATTTATTCAGCAGAGGTTTACATGGTTAAATTTTGCAAAATCCAGTCCTTGAAGAATGTACCAGCTGGGCGTGGTGGTGCACGCTTGTAATCCCAGCATTAGGGAGGCTGAGACCGGAGGATCGCGGTTTGCGGACAGCCTCAGCTACTTAGTGAGGCCCTCTGCAACCCAGCGAGACCCAGTTTCAATATAAAGAATAAAAAATAGGGCAGGGAGCCGAGCGTGGTGACGCACACTTGTAATCCCCACGCTTGGGAGGCTGAGACAGGAGGATCGCACGGGTTCAAAGCCAGCCTCAGCTACTTAGTGAGGCTCTCAGCAACCTAGTGAGACCCTGTTTCCAAATAAAATATAAAAAAAGGTCTGGGAGTATAGCCCGGAGGTAGAAAGCCTCTGGGTACCACCCTCAGTACCACCAAAAAAAAAAAAAAAAAAAAAAAAAAAGGGCAGGGGCTGTATCTCGGAGGTAGAATGCCCCTGGGTTCCATCCCCAGACCCGAAAAAAAAAAAAAAGAATGTACCAATTTGGGTTACTGTTTAAAGGAATTTTGACGCAGTTCAGTCAGAAATAATCTGAATCCTCTGATAAAATAAGTTTTATTCATTCTATGAATTTAAAATTTTACAATTTGTTCAAAATGAATGCAACTATGTTTAGAAAGTGAAAGTTTTAGAATTTCTTCTTTTCACTTCTCCCCCCACCCTAATAATAGACTACAACAGGAACTATGTTCTAAAGAGGAAGATAGAATTTGAAGCTAGAATTTTATAGCTTTCCCATTTCCCTGCACACCGCGGTAAGCATTTACAGCTGGTCTCGTCAGGATGTCTGCTTATTGAGCATACAACGGAATTGTTTCTTCTTTGTAGAAAACTCCTGAGATGTGCCAGTTCTAGCTTCCTGTTTTCTTGTCTGTGGGCTCCAGTACTCACCTCTCATTGGAGATGAACTTGAACCACCACCATGTTGGCCAGCATCAGGGCTATGAAGCAGGACACATACCTGGGGCTACAGCCCACCACTCCTTGACTTACTGTCAACCAAGCACATCCTTGGGGCCAGACTCAGCTGACCACAGAGTCCCAGGCCATCAGCTGGACAAAGATCAAAGTCAGGATCCAAGGCAGTTTTTCTCTCTGACAGTGTGGCTGCTGTCCCCCAGACATTCGTGAGAAGTCATTGTTAAAAATAATAAAAATGTTAGGCTAGGTGTGGTGGCACACACTTATAATCCCAGCATTTAGGAGGCTGAGACAGGAGGATTGTGGTTCAAGGACAGACTCAGCTACTACTTAGTGATGCCCTTTGCAATTCAGTGAGACCCTTTTTCCAAATAAAGAATAAAAAACAGGACTTGGGGTATAACTCGGAGGTAGAATGCCCTGAGTTCCATCCCAAGTACCACAAAAAAGTAAAAAATAAAATAAATAAAAATTTAAAACCTAAGCCAGGCATGGTGGTGCACACTTGTAATCCCAGTACTTTAGAGACTGCGGTCCTGAAGAGGATCGTAGATTCACAGTCAGCCTCAGCATCTTGAGAGGCCCTCTGCAACTTAGTGAAACCCTGTTTCAGAATAAAAAGAATGACATAGGGCTGAGGGTGTAGCTCAGAGCAGAATGTCCCTGGATTCCATCTCCAGTACTATAAATAAATATCTGAGGGGAAGAAACTTTAAAGACATAAGTTTAATTGAATTGAGGATCAAATGCTAATGAAGTAGGTGGGCAGACCTTACAAGAAAATTATTTTCAGAAAGAGCATTTAATAGAAGTGAAATGGGTGATGGACAAGGACATTTATATACAACTTATAAGAGACAAAGAATGAAAAGAAGAAGGTGTCATTTCCTGACAGCAGAGGCGAGGAGGATTGCAAGGTTCTGAAAAACACTCTATCAATCTCCACTCAAAGTGATAAAATTTCTATCACTGAAGTTGGTTTGGTTTTGCTTTTAAGTCATAAATGATAGTTGGTTCAAGATCTTAGTTTAAAAATGAAGAAAAAATTAAAAAACCACAAATAACCCCACCAAGAAACAGCAACTGAACTAAATAGGCATTTTACAAAAGAAGAAATACAAATGGCCAATGAATACATGAAAAGATGTTCAACATTATTAGCAGTCAGAGACATGCAAATCAAAACTACACTGAGATTTCATCTAACCCCAATTAGACGTCAAACAACAATAAATGCTGGTGAAGATGTGGGAAAATAAGAACTCTGAGGTTGGGATTAGCAACTAGTGAAGCCACTATGGAGATCAGTGTGAAGATCTCTCAAAAAACTGAGAATGGATCCACCCTATGAGCCAAATATACCACTCCTGGGTATCTTTCCAAAAGGACTGAAATTAGAATGTTATAGCAGTGCACATATATTCATGTTTGGGTTTCTTTTTTTTTTTTTTTTTTTTAGTACTGGGGGTAGAACCCAAGGACATTCTACCTCTGAGCTATATCCCCAGCCCTATTTTTTATTTTTTTTATTTTATTTATTTATTATTTTTGTGGGTCTGGGGATGGAACCCAGGGGCATTCAACCTCCGAGCTACACCCCCTGCCCTATTTTTTATTCTTTATGTTGAAACCGGGTCTCTCTGAGTTGCAGAGGGCCTCACTAAGTAGCTGAGGCTGTCCATGAACTGCGATCCTCTGGTCTCAGTCTTCTGAATGCTGGGATTACAAGCGTGCGTCACCACACAAGGCTATTTTTTTTTTTTTTTTTTTAAACAGAGTCTCACTAAGTTGCAGAGGGCCTCACTAAGTAGCTGAGGCTGTCTTCCAACTGCGATCCTCTTGTCTCAGCCTCCCAAGTACTGGAATTACAAGCATGCGCCACCACGCCTGGCTACCATATTCATATATATAGCAGCACGATTCACAATCGCCAAATCATAGAACCAACCCAGGTGTCCAAGAGATGAATTGGTTACAAAATAATGGGACATACACGCAGTGGAATTCTACTCAGCAATAAAGAACAAAATTGTGTCATATGCAAGAAAATAGATGGGACCTGAAGAGCATTATGTTAAGTGAGATTAGCCAGTCACAGGAAGTGAAGGATCATGTGTTTTCTTTCATATGCGGAAAGTAGGGAGTAACTGGATACAAGAGGGACTTGAGATAATGGAGGTGAAACTCCAGGGGAGGGATGGAGGGGTATAGAGGAGGGTGGCATGGAAGGGAGGGAGAGTCACGAAGAGAACACTGCCACTGAAGTTACGTACATATGTGAAAATATCACTGCCAATCTCAATACCATGTGTGGGGAAAGGGAGGGAATGGGAAGGGGGCCCCGGGAGAAGCCCACCAAGTGCTGCGTGCATGCATGTCACTATCAATCTGAACCACATAATGATGTGATATTACAATGCACCAATAAAAGTATTTTAAAGAGAAAAGAAAACATGTTAAACATTTATAGATAGACATATTTTTTCATTGCTATGAAATTAAAACTATCCAATGAATATTGCCCCAAAGTAGATGTTGCCACAGTAACCACTCTGCACACAGCACCTTGACCTCTGGCTTCGAGCTCTTCGGCTCTTCTCTGGACTCCACCACCTTCCACTCAGGGCCCTCACGTGCTGGCTGACAGCTCCAGATCCTAGCAAGTTGGAAGAGCCTCCCAGACTGGAGGGAGACGATATGGTGCTCAGAGAGACAATACGCAAACCAGGCAAGCTGCCTTAATTAGCTTCTTCATACATACGCACAGTTCCTCTCAGTCCTACTTAACAATCAGCAGTCATCATGTGTCCTAATTCAGAGACTCTGCATCAGCGATAAATAGGGCCCGGGGCAGCCACCTCCTGCCCCATCATTAAAGAGGCCTCTCTAGAGTGGCCTTTGCAGTCAATCCGTGTCCAGAGCCTGGGAAGTCACGCCAGCTCACAGTGCTCACTGGTGGTAAGCTTTGGTGGGCAATGGCGGCAACACTTGGTGGCCCCGGAGGCAGTCGGTGCTGGAGATTCTGTGCAAGTATTAAAATGTGTCCGCGTGAAGCAAGGAGTGGCCCGCAGGCCTGGGACCAAGTCGGCATGTCCTTGGCATTTACTGAGTCCAGATGTCTTTATCTTCTAGGCAGGAAGTCAGAGCCTGTCCAGATGGCATCTTGATTGCTTTCGGCCCAGCTGATTAAATTTCTAAGGCTGACGTCTCTTCCAAATACCATCTCCATCCTATGAAAATGTGGTTGTCAAATAAGTTCCGGGAGGAATCCCTGCAGAGGATCAAAAGCTGGGAGGACCTGAATGTGAACCCGAGTGCCTGGGACATCCACGCCAAGCACATCCCCTGCCATATGGCTGTGTTTCTGGGATTCCTTCCACTACACTCAGGGCAATTTCTTGAAAGGCAGCTTGGCAGGGAGCAAGAATGTAAATCTGGGATCAGACAGTGCCACTTAGAAGTCCTGCATCCTCTGATTTCCGATCTGTCACTTTGCGCGTACCCCTGAGCCTCTTGGTTTACTTAGCTATACATTTAGGGTAAAAATAGAGCCTATGTCAACAAGTTGCTCTGAATTTATATGTGACAATGCATGCCAAGTGCTTACAAGAGTACCTGACATCTAAATCATGATTCCCTTTATATATTTTTGCCACTGGTTACTTCACCTTTATTTAAAATAACACTTTTATTGGTGCATTGTAATTATACATTGTGATAAGGAATAGAATGATAGGAACAAAAATGCACACAGCTCTTGGTGTTTTTCCCCTCCTACTGCCTCCTTTTCCCCATACATGCTCTCTAGACTGGTATTGGTAATGTCAGATGTGTACACAGGATTGGTAATTTCATATGTGTACATAGGATTATTTGAGCTGTTCATCACCTCCTCCCCAACCCCCTTAAAGAAGCTGTTCCTTCAAAAGCAAACCCAAATTGGGACAAGAAACCAGCTTGATCACTCACACATGCTTTAGGCTAGAAATAATATATAATTCTTCATAGGCCTTAATGAATAACCCTTTTCAGAAGCACTCTTGAGAGGTAAACAGGAGAAAGAATAATTTTTCTAGAAGAAGCTGAGGCACTTGGAGATTGATGACTGGTCGGAGAGCACATGGCTGACTGTGTCTGATGATGGAAACCCAGAAAGGCTCTTGAACTCGTGTCTGCTGGTAATGCTAGAAATAAAAGAAGACAGCGCTGCTCACAGAGCAGGGGACTGAACAGAAGCATCCATGGGAGTTGTCACCTGCCTCTTTGCTAGTTTAGAAAATCTTTTCCTTCCAAGTTCACTGTAAAGGGATAAATGCCTGACAACAGGATGTGAAAGATGTTTCAGAAGGGCTCAAAGTAAATGGCTGAAAGATAAAAATGAATAATTTCAACTTTGGGGACTATTAGCCCCATAGGTTATTCATTTACATCCTTAATGAAAGAAATGACAGGGTTAGGTTAGGTTATTTTAAACTTATTTTTACTTTAAAATTTCTGATTTTAATGTATCACTTTTAGGACCACTTTGTTTCAGAGTTTATTGCAGAATCCCAATTCCCAGTCCTATACTGAAAATCTCTCTCTCTCTCTCTCTCTCTCTCTCTCTCTCTCTCTCTCTCTCTCTGCCTGTTAATATTACATTAATTTACAGTTTGAAAGAAAAACCCTAAGGATACCTTCAAAATTTCTGTTTTGATAAAACACATTACATGAAAGAGAAGTTAGGGAATAACACTGAAATTACGGTTAATTGAGTTAAAGCTTGGCAAATATTCTGATTTGTTGCACATACTTCTAGAACTATGTACTTGTACATGGTTCACCACAAAGAATAATGAAACCAAGATTTGCTGAAATATTCCAGCATTAGATAGTTTTTAAATTTCTGTGGTGAGGGCCCCAGGAGATAAATATTTCCAATATCAGTCATATTGAAAAAGATGAATCTTAGGGCAGGAAATGCAAACTATCCTTTGATCATAAAAAGAAGGATTTTTGCCTTCCCCTGATATAGAAACCAAGACTATTTGGGCTTGGAGGTGTGGAAAGACCAAGAGTATTTTTTATGACAAAAGTGAAGTACCTATGCCAAATAAAGATACTGGTTGTACTCTGATGTTGTTGGAAGCAGTACCATCAACAACATACGGAACATACCACCCCAAAATATGCCACCTTGGCGTATTGATTATTTGAGCTGAAGGCAACTGAGAAATAGTAGATGCAGAAAGGGTGACTTCCCCTTCCCATTTCTCATGAAAGCATAGCATAAAATTTCTCATGAGAAAGATGCTATCTCTATACCAGGAATGAGAGAATATTCTTATCACTGGAGATGAGAATTCCACCCAAACCTTACTAAAATAACCTATCTCCCTTTAGTTTCTTCCATATATTTCCTGATCACTGTTAACACAGTTTATTGCTCCTAGCCCAAACTCCTTTTCTTCGTTTCATCATGTCTTTGCAATTTATTCCTCTTTGTTAAAATGGTATATGGGTCACTAGGCCTAATAACTTCTTTGGGGATATTCCTTCTTAGTGTGAAGCCCACCATGCCACATAAAAAATATTAACATCAAATACATTTTTTTTAACTTTTTCTCATGTCAATCAGGAACCAGTTTGATTCATAGGTTCCCAGCCATAGAACCTAAGAAGGAAGAGAAAAAAATCTTCTCCTTTCTCTGAAATCAAGCACAGCATGAAGAGAGTTATGTCCCCTATCAAGGCATGGGAAAAGCGTCAGCATGACTTGCTCTATTTAGCCTGATGACCTTCCAGTATCGTCAGCTGCAAAGGCAGCAGCACAGCACCCTGGCAAGATGGCAGGACCAGAGGAGCCAGCGTACCCATGCGGTAGCCCACCAGGTCACTCTCAAGGGAGGTGGGGACAACTTTGAGTTCATCTTCACTTTGGGCCTTCATGGCTTTAGTGTCAGAATAACATGATTAAAAATCAGGTAATATTAAGAGGCATAGGAATAAAATTGACCATAAAGTATTTTAAAATATTGAAGTAGAAACTTAGATACAAATAACCTTAACCATCTGAGGTAGTGGTGTTGTGGGGGAAGAAACAGACTTGAGCAAAAAGCAGAACCAAAACTAAATGTACAGAGGGTGGAAGAAAGGTGATTCGGTTTAACAAGCAACTAGTGCTCATATGGTACAACAGAAATTGCCACTTAATCATTTGACAAATATGGATCACAGAAGCATATTTTTGTTGGTGAATATTTGAAAGAAAGTAAAGTATCCTTTGGATTAGCACCAGGAATGGGTCTGAAGGACCAAACGAGGTATGATAGGACCCCAAACTTCAAACTATAATCACATGGAAATATAGAGAAGTGACTCCATAGGCATTATCAGACATGAAATTAGGGTCCTAAGGGGTCACTCATGGGGAGCCAGCTGACCACAAAGAATGAACTAGAAATCTGGTAAAATAATCGAACAATAATATAGAAATGATTTGGATTTGTATGTAAATCTGTGTTAGCATCATATGTTAGTATATTTTAGTATAAGGATGCTTAAACTTTATGAAAAATTTGGGGTCGACTGATTGGCTGTTTCTCTGCTCACTTACTAGAAGTTCAGTAACAATAAGAGTTTCTGGTGTCCTTTCTCATCATGTCTTGTCCTTCCTATCTCTGTAAAATCTGGTTCTTGGCATAGGTGATGGCCACTCCATCCCTAAGTGAATTGGGATCATAGAAAACATGAGGCTGCGGGTGTGGTGGAGCACGCTTGTAATCCCAGCATCCTGGAGGCTGAGACAGGAGGATCACAGTTCGTGGACAGCCCCAGCTACTTAGTGAGGCCCTTTGCAACTCAGTGAGACCCTGTTTCAAAATAAAGAATAAAAAATAAAGCTGGGGGCATAGCTCAGAGGTAGAATGACTCTGGATTCTATCCCCAGTACTGCAAAAATAGAGAGAGAGAGAGAGAGAGAGAGAGAGAGAGAGAGAGAGAGAGAGAGAGAGAGAGAGAGAGAACATGGGGCCCAGTTAGATCTCTTCTCTCTATTTTTATTTGCCAAGGAGAAAGACCACCTGGAGGAAAAAAGAGAGCAGATTGTCAACAAAAAGCAAGTACAACTTCATCTTGCAAACTCAGACTAACAACTTGGTTATGTACGTAAGCTGGAAATCGTGGTTTTTTTTTTAAAGTAGTGGAATTTTAAATGAAGAAGCACCTTATGGATGGTCTGTCTGATTGCATCATTTTCTAGACAAGAAAAAATTGAGACACAGAAGGACAGTCTCAATGACATACAACCAGTTAATGACAATGTAAAAGTAGCGCTCAAGTAAGTACATTTCTTGGAAGACGTGGAAGATACTCAGATAAACAGACTAGTAGGGATTATAATGTATGAACTTGTGACATAGTTGGAGGAACTAGATATTTTTAACCTAGCAAAGAAGAACAAAAAGAGGCATAATTATCTTCCCATACCCACTGGATTGGCAGATAGAAAAGCACTTGATTTTATTTTGTTAGCTGGAGGAAACAAGGAGACTTATGGTGACTTTGGAGGAAATATTTTAGCAGTTCAATATAAACCAAAACCTTTTAAACAGTCAAAATCGGCCAGAACAATTGTTAGCGGATAGTAAGTCTTCTGTCACTGAGGCATTTCAGAATAGACTGGAAATAATGCAATGAGTCTGCTTTTATCTGCAGCGAGGAGTGGGGTAAGGGGTGTGGAGGGGAGTATTCAGGCATGAAAATTATTTGGAGGGGGATGACCTTTAAGAAGATGTGTTTCTTCACAACTTGGGACTGAATAAGGGTTTCATTCTTGCCTCTGAACTCTAAAACCTATCTTCCTATCTGTTTGCAATAGTTTAAATTTTAATCTATTTCATATTTCAGGGTATTATGCCCTGAATATTTGATTTAAATGCTGTGGCAGAAGGTCACTCATATTCATTTATTTTCTTTTACTCTTATACACTTGCAGTGAGTCTTTTGAATCCATTATGCAAACATATGCAAATCATATGCAAATGATGTGGCCTCAGAAAATGACAAAATCTTATGGCCTTAACCGAACCATCAAACCTTTCTTTAAGAAAAAAGAAAAAGTAATGCCTTTTTCAATGTCTCTGGGGTAGGAGACAATTTTCTGAGAGTGATATTTACATGACATTGGCATTAGTGACTCGGAGGAGTCTTTGCTTCATATTCTTCATATTTATGTAAGGCATTAAGGTTAAGAAAGCATTTCCCCAAATATGGTCCTATTTGATCCTCGTAATTACCCCTGTGATATACATTGAACAAGAATTACAATTCTGTTTTTTCAGGTGGAGAAAGAGAGAAGTGAAATGATCTGCTGGAGTTCACTCACTTGTCAAATGGTGGATCTGAGGCTGAGAACTAGACCTCTTCCCGTCCTCAGTTCTTCCCACATCACAGCCCGTCCTGTGATGGACGCCTTCCTTGAAGCAAGGTGGCCTGTCACTGGTCTGCGTTGGCTTACACTCTATTTTGACAATAGCGTCGTCAAAGGTTCTCTTATCGATGAGGATCGCATTTTAAGGATGACCAAAGACTAGTTATTTATGACAGCCCTGGCATGCTGTGGAGGATGCAGTTTCTCTAACACCCTCTGCTTTTTAGTATCTGCTCTGACATCTCCAGATGAACATTCTTTATTTACCCTGCCTACTCCTCCACTGCTTCAAGAGGCAATTTCTTTTTTAAACTTTGGGGAGTAGAAGCGCAGCCGCTGTGGTGAGACTGGATTGGAACTTAATCGTAGAAGTCATTTGAATGCCCTAAGCATCAGTTTCTTTTTTTCTTTTTTGGTGGTACTGGGGCTCCTGGAAGCCCTTCTACCTCCGGGCTACACTCCCAGACCTGTTTTTTTTAATATTTTTATTTGGAAACAGGGTCTCTTAAGCCAGCATGGCTGGCTTCGAACCTGCGCGATCTTCCTGGCTCCACCTCCCAAGCGCAGGGATTATAAGCGTGCGCCACCACACTCGGCTCTAAGCATCATTCTCTACAACTATAAGATGAGGGACATAGTAGCACTTTAAATCATATGTAGAAATATTCTAGGATATGTATATGTACCAAAACCAAAAATAAAACCCATCCTGGTATCTGACACATAGTAAGTCCTCAATAAATGACAGCTACTATAATCATTTGTTTACTGTGTGTATGTGTTGTGTGTGTTGTATGTGTGTGTGTGTGTGTGTGTGTGTGTGTGTGTGTTACTAGTCATTGAACCCAGAAGCATTCTACCTCTGAGCTACATCTCAGCCCTATTTTACTTTTATTTTGAAACAGGGTCTCATTAGGTTGATAAGAGTTTCTATTTACTGAGGCTATCCTCAAACCTGTGATCCTCCCAAGTAGTGGGGTAATAAGCATGTGCCACCATGCCCAGCTACTACAATCACTTTATCGGTGGCATATTTCAGCTCTAGCAGATACTGCTTGCTCCATAGTCCTACCACAGAGGGTTGCTGCTTAAGGCAGCTCCCTGAAAATTATTCTGTGGTTCCAGCCACCAAAGATCGTTGCTCTAAGATAGCTCCTTGACACTACCTGTCTCGCATGGTAAGGACACAGACTGATATCATAATTTTGAGAGAATTTAATGATTGGGGGGTTGAGGAGGAGATAGAGATGACAGATTTTCCCTGTCCTTCTGTAGCCAGTGTCATTCTTTTTATAAGGGTTCAAACAAAGCAAAGGGGAATGAGATCACAAGATCAGAAAGTAGCAGTTACAAGTCCAAATCAGGGAGTGGCATTCACAAGTTAAGACCAGGGAGGGGCAAGGTGAATGTTTCAGGGAGAATGGGAGGTCATCATTGTCCATTTTTCCATCCCATCTGGTCCAAGGAAGCTTGTCTGTGTGCAAACAATTTCCACTTAGCATGCACTGTGTATATGGTCAAGCAGGTCTGAAATAGTGACCTCATCATGTGGGGCTAACATGGCCCCCAACAATGGTGGTAATACAGCATGGTAGCGGTAGTGTCTCAAG
The DNA here is from genome assembly GCF_963383645.1 of Muscardinus avellanarius. NCBI lineage: Eukaryota > Metazoa > Chordata > Mammalia > Rodentia > Gliridae > Muscardinus > Muscardinus avellanarius. The sequence continues at coordinate 56,306,737 of NC_137786.1, read as the reverse complement.
TCACTGTGAACTCTGAAACTAAGCACTGGGCTCTTGGAAGGACAATGAGACTACATGAGACACCAAGTGTCTCCTAGACATCAGATGAATGGGGAAGAGATAAGGTCTGAAGCGGCTAAATTCAGCCTATGAAGAACTGAGCTTTGACTTTCTTTAATCACTACAACATCTTGCACCATGATGAGGGTAAATACAATGCTGCTTCCAAGTCTTCTCGAAGGAGAAATGGAGCCACGTCTAGCATCCATAGCCCTGCTCCCCTTGGCCTGGCTACTTTGTTTATAGCAGCTGCTTTCTATAACCTGGGCTAGCTGGGAAGAACAGAAAGGGATTGTGTCTGAGCTGCTGTCACAGGCCTAGGACACCAGGTAGAGAGAGGGAGCAATCCTCCTCCCACAGGAAGGTCAGAGCTGGAAAGAGGTGGTGGTCCAGGCAGTAGCAGAAGCTCAAGGAGTAGGTACACTCAGGAACCTGTTGCCTCCTGCTCCAGTGCTCAGCTCCCCAGCTGTTCCTTCTGCCCTGCTGCAGGGCTTCTACCTCCCCTAACAAAGTGGCCTTCTGTGCAAGTGCAACTTCCTGTGCCCGCAGCCTCTCTCATGGAGAGGGATGAGAAGCTTTGGAGTTGGCCAAGCCCTGGAAGCTGGCTTAAAGCCAGTGGGCACCATCACCCTGGAACCGGGAGAAAGCTGCACAATTGATTCTATTGTCCAGGAAATGTGCTGGGCTATCCTAGGGCAGGCCCTTAGTTATTTTTGGCAAAGATGTGGGTATGCAAAAAGAACTTCCTTTTTTTTGCAGTACAGAGCTACTGACTGCTGTGCAGTCAACAGAGTTTCTTATTCCAAGATCACTCATCTGAGTCCTCACTGGCTGCCAGGTGGCTGGGGCCATCGTTGCTTGATTCAGTTTCTTAGCTTCAAACATCAGACAAGCCCACCAGGTTGGGGTCGCCTGGGGCCTGTGATGGCTCCTCATGTCAGCTGCTTCTTTCTGGCGGTGATGTTTTCAGCCATCTGTGAAGTTATTGCCTCCTCAGATCAGATGTGCATTGAGGTAAGTCTTTATCCAGATTGAACTTCCTGGAAGTTTTGAGATTCGGCATGTAGTTCCTTGTGAGCACTGGCATTTCCATATCCACGGTCTTTGAAAGACCAATGGAGCAATGGGATATATAGACGTGTTTCTTAGCCAGGTGAGGTGGTGCATATCTGTAACTCTAGTTCTTGGGAGGCTGAGACAGGAGGATCACAGTTGAGGCCAGATTCAACAACTTTAGAAGACACTCAGCAACTTAGTGAGACACTGTTTTAAAATTTGAAAAAAGCTGGGAGATTTTGTTTAGATTGGAAATAGAAAATTCCTGGGTTTGATCCCCAGTATGAAGAAGAATAAGAAAGAAGGGGGAGGAAAAGGAGGAGGAAAATTTTTTCTTTTTTGTGAGAAAGGACCTGAAGCACTCAGCCAGGGGATGGTTGGTAGCATCTTATTATGAAAAAGTGAGAGCTTTTTCTTCCTTAAACAATTCCTCCCAAATAATCCCAACCAAGACATGAGACACCAACAGAGTCTTGGTGCAAAGAAGCCTCCCGCACCACCACCTGCCTCCTGACTTGAGGGAACTTCTGCCTACCATCCCAGCACAGGGCCACCAGTCCAAATAATCCTTTGGTTTTCTTGCTTTCAGGGTGAGGATTAGTAAAGATGGGCCCATGCCAGTTTTCGGAGCATTTAAAAGCTCATTCTGAATGAGTCTGGCTTCCTTCTCCAATTGGACCGCCCTCCATCTGTTTGACTAACCCACAAGAGTAAAATCTGAGGGTAGAGCCAAATCACACCTTCTGCTTTGGACACTAACAATATTTATCAACCTGTAGGAATTCCTTAGAGGGGTGATGAGGGAGAGAGCCTGATCTCTTGCCATCTTTTAACTCTCCAAGCTTCCTCCCAAGGTCTCTGACTCTGGCCATCACCCAGATCCACATGGCCTGCCCCGAGAGGATTGCAGACCATTGATCTAGGGGCTGGGTGAGCGGCTTTCTCAAGATGGGGCTGAAAGAAGACTAAAGGCCAGGAGAGGAGAGGTGCAGATGACCCAAGGCAGTCTCCAGGGAGCTCAGTAGAGCAATGGGAGAGCCTGACAGGGCGTGGATCCAAGCCAAGACTGGAGAAGGCCTGGCACAGAGACTAACAGATCCTTGCTGGCCTGGTGTCTGGATGGACTGAGGAGGCTCTCAGTCTAGGAGGAGGTGGGATGCCCAGGAGAAATTAAGGTAGGGAGGGTGTGTTCATTTGTTCAGTCTTCCATAAAGAAGTGTCACAGACTGCAAGCATTCAACAACAGAAATTTCCTCTCACAGCTCTGGGCCAGAGTCTGATATCAAGGTGTCAGCGGGTGGGTTTCTCCTGGGTCTCTGAGGCTTATAGATGGCCACCTCCTTCATGCTTCGCACGGCAGCTTCCCTGTGCACGGCTGAGTTCTATTTTCCTCATATTAGAAGGAAACCATCATATTAGATTAGATAACCACCTCAGTAACTTTATTTTACCTTAATGATCTCTCTTAGGGTCCTATTTCACATGCAGAAGAACTGCGGTTTCACTATATGAATTGGGACACGATTGAGCCCATAACAGCAGAGAAGGCAACATCTTATCACAGAGGTCTGGAGGTCAATTTCATACAGATGTGTGTGGCATGCTAATGGTTTAGGAATAGGGGCATTGCCTCCTCAGTGATCAGGACGGTATGTCACCCATCCTGGCAACTTTCTCGTAAGAGATAATACTGCCATTAAATTCTAGCTCACTTGAGAGCAGGCTATTTTAAATACCCTGTTCTTACATAAACCTACCAGTTTAACACTCAAATCTCTCTATCTCTGCAAAACCAGTTCACCACATCTGCAGGCCACAAGGAGCCCCAGGAAGGGCCAGCCCTGCTGGGAGGTTTGAAAAGCCCATGGAATACATACTAGACCAGCCTAATGGTCTTTTGAGAACATCAGGCCCCAGAGTTGCCAGTTCCTTTTTTACAAATGGCTCCTACTTGGTTGGAGGAAAGAAGAAGAAATTGTCAAGGAGATGATCTCATCCTTTGGCTGCTTATTCTGGGGGCCTGAAGTGCTGCTGTTAAGGTTGTGGGAATACTGCTTGGGGTCCTGGGGTCTCCAAGCCTGGCCCTGCACTGCCAGGAAGGGCTTTCCTTATGAACTGAATAGTGAGACTGCAATTTTCCAGTGCAGCAAACTTCTCATATCTCTCTAATTTTAAATGGCTTTGTGTCCATTAACATTGGATCTATATTTTCTTTTCTTTCTTTTTTTTTGTGGTACTGTGGATGGAGCCCAGGAAATTCTACCTCCGAGCTATACCCCCAGCCCATTTCTTTTTATTTTTCTTTATTTTGAAACAGGGTCTCACTGAGTTGCAAAGGGCCTCACTAAGTAGCTGAGGCTGGCTGTGAACCATGATCCTCCTCTCTTAGCCTCCCAAATGTTGGGATTATAAGTGCCCACCACCATGCCTGGATGGATTTGTATTTCCTTTTGCCTCTTCTCTCATGTGTGAGGGCCCTGGCTGTGCTAGGCAACCACTCTGCCACTGAGCGACATCCCCAGCGCTATGCAGGAGAAGATTCTAAAGCTCTTTATAGAGCCCTTACCATTGTGTGAATACTTTGCAGTGAGCCGGGAGAGATGAAGATGAGCAAGTGTGTGTTGCTGAGGATACAAGACCTCTAGGAGTGGTTAGGAGAAGAAATCTGTGCCTTTGAAAGAGAGGTCTGGCCCTCTCTTTCCCAAGTCCAAGGCGTCCTGACCCCATTGTCCTGACCCTTTTGTCCTTGCCCTCTCGTTCAAGTGAAGTTCATCACACCACAGTCTGTGTGTCCATGTGACTGACCGTCATGAGCTTATCTAGTCTATCTTGAAAATATTTTTGGTTTGCTTTGAGTTCAGTAATCTTTTTTAAGCAAAACATAAATACAGAATGCTCACCAGCCCTAAGGGTGCAGCTAAATACATTTCTATCAGGTGAACACACCCATGTAACCAGTAGGTGGATAAGGACACAGAGCATGCTCAGTGTCTCAGAAGCCCCCTCGTGGCTCTTCCCTGCCACAGGTTCCCAGGTGCATCCACTTCTCTAACTTCTATCATCCTGATTGTCATTGCCGGCTTTTGAACTTTATAAACATGGAGCCCAGCTAGGCGCGTATCGCACCTGTAATCCCAGTACTTGGGAGGCTGAGACAGGAGGGTCACAGTCTCAGCAAATAGCAAGACCCTCAGCAACCTAGTGGAACTCTGTTTCAAAACAAATGATTAAAAAAGCACTGATAGTGTAGCTCAAAGTTAGAATGACTCTGGTCTCAATACCCATTACCAACACACACAGCACCAACACACACATACACACACACACACAGTCATGGAACCCCATGGGTGTATACTCATTTGGGTCTTGTTTCTTTCATTCAACATTAAATCTGTGAGATTTTTATTTATATATTTACTTTTGTGTGTCCCAGCCCTCTTTTTTCTTTTGAAACACGGGCTCACTAAATTAGCACATACCTGTAATCCTCCCCTTTCAGCCTTCTGAGGACTGGGGTTACAGGTGTGTACCACCACACACCCTGTACTTGTGAGATTATCCGTTCATTTTCAGAATGACTGAATGGCACTCCATTTTATTAATGAGCCGCCATTTATTTATCCATAATGTACATTTGTACTGTTTGCAGGCTTAAAAGATATTGCTAGGCTTGCAACTTTAATAAATATTCCCAGTTTGCTAAAATGTTGGTGCCAATTCACATGTATTGGCAATGTATGTGAGTTCTAAATGCTCCATAGCCTCACTGACATTTTGTTTTTATATGTTCACCATTCCTGGTCGGGCATGGCGACGCACGCTTGTAATCCCTGAGCTTGGGAGGCAGAGACAGGAGGATCGCGCAGGTTCGAAGCCAGACTCGCTGGATTAAGAGAGACCCTGTTTCCAAACAAACAAACAAACAAAAAAACATAGGTGTCTGGGAGTGTAGCCCGGAGGTAGAAGGGTTTCCAGGAACCCCAGAACCACACACACACACACAAAAAAAATGTGAGCCATTCCTATGGTGAAGAGAAGTATTTCATTGGGGTTTCAGTTCTATTTTCCTGATGAATTGTTAAATTAAGTACATATTCATACTTTATTGGCCATTTACATAGGTGTGTGTGTTTGTGTGTGTGTGTGTGTGTGCGTGTGTGTGTGTTTTGCTGGGGATTAAGCCCAGGGCTTTTGCACACTCTAGGCAATTGATCTACCGTTGAACTATATCCCAAGCCTTACATAAACCTTTCTTTGTGTGTGCAGTGCCGGTTCAGGTCTCTTGCCCATTTTCTCTTGGGTTGTCTTGATTTTTAGGGGTCCTTTATGTCTTGTGAATACAAGTCCCTTTTCAGATTGCAAGTATCTTCTCCTACTTTATGACTTAACTCTCCTAAAAGTATCTTTTGATGAATAGAATTTCTTAATTTTATTGTAGCTTAAAGTAGCATTTTTCTTTTACTTTCCGTGCATTTCTGTTCTGGTTAAGAAATCTTTGTCTACCCTGAGGCTATGCTGATATTATCCCATGCTTTCATCTAGTTTTATTGTTTCATATTTATTTATATTTCTAGCTCACACACTTAGACCTACAATCTATCAGGAATTATTGTTTACATATATGTCAGGTAGGAGTCAAGATTAATTTCTTAATAAAACTTTTTTATTAAAAATAGTTTAGCCGGGCTTGGTGGCACACACTTGTAATCTCCGTGCTTGGGAGATGGAGACAGGAAAATCACGCAGGTTCGAAGCCAGCCTCTCTGGTTTAAGAGACTCCGTTTCCAAATAAAAATATAAAATAGGTCTGGGAGTGTAGCCCGGAGGTAGAAGAGTTTCCAGGAACCATAGTACCACCGAAAAAAAAAAATAAAAGTATAAATCAACCAACAAGTTCTAGGAACATTATAGTAAACTCATAGACACCCCAAGTAGATTCTGCCATTGCTAAGTTCTACATTCTGAGAGAGAGAGAGAGAGAGAGAGAGAGAGAGAGAGTGAAACAATATTATAGCCATAAACAATCCTTCAGTGGCCAACAAATATGCAAAGAATAGCAGGAATTCAGCATGAGGTAATTTGGATTGTGGTAACATGTGTGTGTGTGTGTGTGTGTGTGTGTGTGTGTGTGTGTTGTGTGTGTGTGACTGTGTGACTGTGTGTGTGTGTGACTACGTGACTGTGTGACTGTGTGTGTGTGTGTGTGTGTGTGTGTGTGTGTGTGTGTATTTTTCTGGGGATCAAACCCAGCGGCATCCTACCTTCAAGCTACATCCCCCAGTCCTACTTATTTTTTATCTGGAAACAGGGTCTCACTAAGTTGCTAAAAGCCTCAGTAAATTGCCACTGCTGACTTTGGACCTGTGGTCCTTCCTCCTGTCTTAGCTTCCCAATTGTGCTAACATTTTAAATGCATTTTTTAATAGTTTCTTGAGAATAGATCCCAGCCTCCTCATTTCAAATTGACTCATCTTAACCATCCTGTTCCCTCTAAACTATGGTTAGAGAGAGTCCTTCAAACACTAGGTATGGGGTGTGGAGAGTTGGCAGAGCTCTTTTCTGAGGGGAACCCTGCGTTCATGGATGCAAGGGCTGCCCAATAGCATTAGATAATGATGTGGTGTGAGGTGATGTGGTGTGAGGATCTCATTAAGGGTCACCTCCTGAGTAGTGCTGATACACATTGTCTCATGTATCCTCACAGTAGCCTGCAGAGTGAGGTCAGTATCTCCAATCTACAATGGGAGAAACGGGAAGCCCAGACAACACTACAGGGTGTTTCAAGCTGGGATTTGAACCCAAGAAGGCCGATTCTAGAGAAAAAGAGAAAATGAAGTGCATAAAATTGGAAGGCCCTTTGACCAGAGGAATCAGACTGACAGCAACGTTTTAGGGATGGTCTTTTGGGGAGTGTTTGTTTTGTTTTGCTTTCAGAGAATAATCATTGCGGTGGGATTCAGCTTACTAGTGAAACTGCTACCTCTTGGATAGAAGCAAGATTAAAGAGGGAGGGTTGGGGCCAATGTTCCAGCCTCTTCATGCATGCTTGTGTCAAGTGCAGATGAGACATCTGAAAATGTGGGAATAGCACTTGAATGAAATTCAAAGCGTTCCAAATTAGAAAAGGTTTCAATGCTTGCAAGGAGAGAAAATACAGCGGAATGGGAGGGAGTTAGAGATACATTGCAGAAAGAAGCAAAATAAGATCCTGATTGAAAAAATGCAAATGAATACCTGAAGGGAAAAGGGATTGCAAACACAGATGTAGCACTTGGGAGCCCAGCTCTGGGTAAAACCCACAGCTCTGAGTCTGAGCTGGAGACAAAGTGGCTGGCACACATCCCAGTGCACAGTGAGTCCTAAGAAAATGCCCATGTCTTGGCATGGAGGTGGCATGGGGTCGTTATCCTGAATACCACGTAGCTTTGCCACAGCTCAGCTGGCTGCAGTTCATGTCAAGATGGGTCCTGTCTACAGTGTAGCCAGCCAAAGCAGAGGAGTGCAAAAGCAACTTTGGAACCGGATCACCTTCTAAACTCTAGAAGGGCGAGGACATTCATGTGCAGCTCAGGGAAACAGCAGGTACTGGGTGCCTGCCTGGAAAAGAAACCAAAGGACATGGGCCCGGCAGTGGCCAAGCTGTCTGTTGTTTTTTTTTCCCCCTCCTATTCTTTCATCTCCTTAGGGCCTGTCCCTCTGCTCTTCTGTAACCCTGTTATATGGCTATCAGAGCTCTCTCTCTCTCGAGTTTTCATCCGAATCTTGACAAGGAGAAAGCCTTACTGATGTAGTATTTCAACCAAAAGTGTCTAGCCTGAATCAAATATAAGGAAACATACAAACCTGTATGAAAGACATTCTGCCAGATAGGAGCCTGTCTTCTTCAAAAAATATCAGTGTCATGACAAAGGCTGAGAGATTGTCTCAAGTTAGAGTCTAAGGAGAAACTACAACTAAATGCAATGTATGATACCGGTTTGGGAGAACAGAAACTATTATAAAGGGCAATATTGCAGTAATTCGCAATATCTGGATACAGACCATATGTTAAATGGCAACATTTGATCAGTATTAAATATTCTGAATTTGGTAATGGCATTGTGATTGTATATCCTCGTTCTTAGGAGATATAAGCTTAGGTATTTAGGGGACAATGTTCATGATGTCTACAATTTACTCCCATTTAAAAGGAATGAGAATTGCTCATGGTGTGTGTGTGTGTGTGTGTGTGTGTGTGTGTGTGTGTGTGTTTCCAGCCTTAAATATAATCAACTGAAAATAATCTAATGCTTCTTGGGTGACTCTAGAGTGCTTCGGTGTCCCTATCATAATGACAATTTTGATTGACAACTGTGATTACAAAAGCCATAAATGAGGGGCCCTGTGTGTGTTGAACCCAAAGCATTTTTGAAAATGTGTTTGTGGTGTTTAAATTCTCTTAGCTGAATTTCTGGTCATGTCTCTTTCTTCTAAGAATCAAGGTCAGAGTACGTTTTGCCATTCCACCAATCCTGAGACTATTTAATATTGTGAAGTTATCTTCAGGTGGGCTTCTTGATACTCCTTGGTACTATCAATCACTGATTCTCACATTTTCCTACTTTTCCTTTTTCTAGACGCTCCCTCAGGCCCTTGCTCAATAGAGATAGAGCTCCTCCTGGATTCTCAACTTTCTGAATAACATTAGTACAATAAAGTGCTTAGTAAAGCACACCAGCGATTGAGACAAGGAATTATGTAGGTGTCACGGGCACTTACATATTCAGGAGGAGAGAAAAACTGCCAGCTTCTAGGTTTTTGCTGTAGGGTCAGAATCGAGCAAGACAAATTGAAAGAAGTCTCTTTTCCCCAAGTGTCTATGAAATCAGTTATGCCAATGGGGACCAGAAAAGAAAAGGGTTTCCTCTGAGCTAATTGGCACCTTAGCAACTATTGGGTCGATAGCTGCATATTCACATCCTCTCTGCTGGGTTGCACATGTTCATCACAGGCACCAAGGATGATCTGGCAATGTACGCGTGCGCGCACATGCGCACGTGTGTGTGTGTGTGTGTATGTGTGTGTATGTATGTGTGTGTATGTGTATGTGTACCCACCACTCAGCTAAATCTGCATTTCGAATGCAAAGTGTGTAATTCAAGGATATTATGTGGACTTGTGGCAGTGCACATTAGACTTTGAGTCTATGAAAATGAAGAATGAATTAAAAGAAAATATAGATATGACATTCTCATTAGTGACAATGGTAATATTGTACCAATACTGAAGAAAACTGCTGATTTCCTATAGGTGAGCATGCTCACTGTAGATACAGAAAAGTGTACAACTAAGCAGAGTTTGAGTAAAGCAAAAAGCGATTAAAATGATGACATCATGAGAGCCTCCCACTCCAAAGCAAAGGAGCGTGTATGCAGTTATCTTTCCAGCTAAGGAAGAAAGAAAATGCTGGTCTGGAGTTTGGTGGCGTAGATCTTTGTCAGAGAGGGTAGCCTCGGGGGCCTCAAGTGAGCCCATACATGGTCAGGAATTGCAGGGCAAAAGGTTGGATGAACTGCCGGGCTCTGAGACAATCAGAGCTGACCCAGTGTCCTGGGCACGCATCTCCTTATGCCTACGAGGAGTATTAACCCTGGGATCATTTATTTCTGTCCTAGGAGCATCCTCAGCAAGATATATCCCATCAGACCGTCCTACCTGCTCCTCAACCCTTTATCCTAAATTATCACCCAGATATACTATGGGATCATAGGATATTGAATGCTTCTAATCAGCTGCTTTCCATTTTGGCCTAGTTATTGCAACATGTATAACTTGGATTATGTCTCCTAACAAGCAGTGACCATCAGACTTGATCATGCTGGACACAGTGTGGGGAATTCCTTGGATTTAAGTTCAGAGCTATGCCCAAAGACTTGGGCTCTGGTGTCAGCAGTCTTTAGGTGCAGAGATCTGAAATAATTCAGACCTCAAGATTTCCAGGTCTAAGTTCTGTGCCACCTTGCTAGTTTTTTAAAAACATATTGTGTTGCTGGGCGTGGTGGCGCAAGCTTGTAATCCCTGTGCTTGGGAAGCTGAGACAGGAGGATCATACAGGTTCAAAGCCAGCCTCAGCTGCTTAGTGAGGCTCTCAGCAACTTAGTGAGACCCTGTTTCCAAATAATATAAAATAGGTCTGGTAGTATAGCCCGGAGGTAGAAAGCCTCTGGGTTCCACCCCCAGTACCACAAAAAAATTAAATAAATAAAATAAAATAAAATAAAATAAAAACATATTGTGTTAAGAAAATTTGTAAAGATATACAAAATAGTTAATTTTGAAGAACTTCCATGTGTATCACTCAACAATTCAACAACCATCAGCATTTTGCCTACTAACTTCATCCATCCACTCCTCCCCCTTGTTACACTGCAGTATTTTAAATCAAATCCCAAATGTCAAGCTATCTTGCCTCTAAATAATATGCATCTCAAAAGAATAAGAAGATTGGTTTCACATAGCCACAAGGCCACTAACATTAACAAAATTCATAATTTCTTAATACCATCTAATCATATCCTCATTTAAACTTCTCTGACAGTGTAATAATGTCTTTTCTTCACTTTTATTTGAATATAATTTAAACAAGAGCTTGTCTATTATTTGTTGGCCATGTCTCTTAAGTAGATTTTATATCTGTCTCTTTTAGTAAAAGTTGTCTCCTTCCTCCTCTCTATCTCTCTCTCATATTAATAAAGTAAATTAAGTCATTTTATATTATATTCCACTTTCTGCATTTGGCTGGCTGCTACATTTTGGTGTTTTAACTTAAACCTGCTATATCACTTGCGGGTGTGAAACTAGGCCTACATTCTTCATTGGATGCAAGTTTAATCAATTAATTTCTTTTCTTGGCAAAAATACTACATAGGTCACACATACTGCAAACTTCATATTTTCATATGTACTATTGCAATTGTCTTATTTTGGCATGCTAATTTACTATTGACAGATTATTTTAAACTAAAATCATTTCTTTGTATCTAAAATAAAAACTATAAGCCAGGTGCATTCAAATAAGTCTTTGCTCTTCTATTTGGTCCTTTATCTTCCCTTAAGATCACGTGGTTCCTTTTCACAAATATAAGAAGATAGAAGCATGCCCTTCATACACAAAACTAACATACAATATGCTATATACACTATATATACTGTCCCGCACTTTGCTTTTTTCACATTACATGTCCTGTTTATCACTCCAGATCAGTGCACGTAGGTCTTTCTCAGTCATTTTGTATCTCTAAAAAGTTCCATTTTGAAAATGTGCCAGATTTTGTTCAACTAGTGCCATATTGATAGTTTGGTTTGGTTATTGCCAATCTTTTACTATTATTAAAAAAACGCTATAATGAATATAATTCTGCATAAGTCATTTTGTGCTCTTGCAAGTGTATATTTGGTAAAGATTGCTAAAAGTAGAATTTCTGCTCAAAGGCTAAAACATGTCTAATTTTGCTAGTCAATCAAATCGGTAATTTTAATATTAATTTACATTGTTTCTCCCATCAGAAAGAAGCCAACAGGACGTATAACTGTGAAAATTTAGGTCTCAATGAAATTCCTGACACTCTACCAAACACAACAGAATATTTGGAATTCAGCTTTAATTTCTTGCCTGCAGTTCAAAATACAACTTTTGGCAGACTCATAAATCTTATCTTTTTGGATCTAACTAGGTATGTATCTGAGTTCCCTGTGTTCTCTTGATGTTTACTTGAGTGAAAACACAACTTGCATGCAAAATAGTTCCCAGGATGTTCTTTGGGGGCACATGATCAATCTGCTTATCCTGCATGTTCATTCATCTCTCCCTGGAAATAATTTTGGGCAGGTGAAATGAAATTTAAATGAACACCAAAAGATAGAGAGGAAAGTGGATTGTTCTCAAACTAGCTACATCAGCATTGCTGTTTAACTTCTAAGGACTACTGAAAACAAAAATGAAAATAAACCCGGCACTAAACCAGATGCCATATAATACTGTGTTTTAGCATAGTTGACTAGTATCAGGTAATGACACTTAAGAAAAATTTAAAGAAGAAATACAGATACCTACTAACTTTTTTAAAAAACAAATTGGAAAAAAGTGACATTGCTTGGTTTTAGTGGCAGAATCAGGATTCCAAATGCTGAACCAGTGTTTGAAGCCAGTGAACAGAAGTGTTACAGGAAAATAAGGGAAGAAAGCCAAGGGGACATGTAGCTCATGTGTGTGGAAAGGGAATATAGGCTCTAAGTCCTTGATATCTGCATCCCACACAATAGTACAATGTCCTCTCCTTAGCCCTTACATTTCTGCAAGAAGAAGGCACAGAACCACAACACTGTCATCTTTACAAACACCACTGTGAACTACCCATGGTGAATATTACCACCCAGTTGCGATTAAAAACGTTACTGGATACCATGAGAAAGCCGTGTGTGTGTGTGTGTATGTGTGTGTGTGTGTGTGTGTGTGTAGTACAGTATTTTTTATTTTTTATTTTTTTATTTTAATAATTTTTTATTGAACATAAATAGTATACATTTAAACTATATTTGGTGCCCTCCCCCCCCATTTTCCCTTCCCCCCTCCCACCAATGGTTGTCCAGGTTAACCATGTCTTATTCATAATTTTACACATGTTCAGATGTAGACCCTCACTAATCAAGATCAGCCTTCCTCCTCTCCTATCTTTCCATTCAAACTTTGCTGGTATTTCCCCTCCATTATCTGGAGTCCCACTGATATCCTCTGTGTTTCCTAGTTTGGGCATATTAGAGGAAACATGTACCTTCTTCTTCTGTGCTTGGCTGATCTCACTTAACATAATGTTCTCCAGGGCTTTCCATCTTCTTGCAAATGATATAATTTTGTTCTTCTTTATGGCTGAATAGAATTCCATTGTGTGTATTTCCCACAGTTTTGCTATCCATTCATCTGTTGATGGTGATCTGGGTTGGTTCCATATTTTGGCTATTACAAATTGTGCGGCTATGAACATATGTATGCATATGTTGCTGTATTTCTCCGAATTCAACCCCTTTGGAAAGATACCCAGGAGTGGTATAGCTGGATCATATGGTGGATCTATTCCCACTTTTCTTAGGAATCTCCACACAGATCTCCATAGTGGTTGAACTAGTTTGCACTCCCACCAACAGTGTAAAAGAGTTCCTTTTTCCCCTCATACTCACCAGCATTTGTTGTTGTTTGATTTTTTTATGCTTGCCACTCTGACTGGGGTTAGATGGAATCTCAGTGTAGTTTTGAAGTACAGTATTTTTAAATGCAATACCAGAATGAGTTTCTCTGAACTTCTAGTATTCTATAGTTGAATGGAGCATTTTTACATATATCATTTGACACACACAATAGTTCTACAAAATAGCCATTATTTTCATATTTTATAGATAAAAAGGAGACATGTAGCTCAGTGGCAGAATATGCATTTAGTATGTGCAAGGCACTGAGTTTATTGCCAGCATATCTCTCCACCATAAAAAGGTTGTAACTTTATCAGGGTGTCATAGATTTTATATTATATTTAATATATTTTTATTATGCATTATTTATGATATATCTTATATTACTTAAAATAGTAAATCACAGTATGATTTAGCCTATTATCAATCAAACCACTAGTAGTTCCTTGGAACATAAATACAAAGCTCTGAGTGTTCAATCAAAAGGACAAGATATCTGGAATAAATTCTAAATCAGTGCTCATAACTGAAGATATTTGTTAATTAATTCAATAGGCCACTGTGAATATGGCAAAATGTTTTTGTGTCTGATAATGTATACTGTTTTATTACATACACAAATGGTTTTGATAATGAATGGAACTATAAGACTGCATTTTTCCATTTTACAAATTACTTATTGTCCAATACTACTATCTTTTTGAGGTGCCAGATTAACTGGATACATGGAGACGCTTTTCAAAGCCAGCATCAATTGAACACACTTATCTTAACTGGAAATCCCCTGATATTCATGGCAGAAACAGCACTTCATGGGCTCACGTCACTGAAGCATCTGTCCTTAATCCAAACAGGAATATCCAGTCTAGAGTTCATCCCAGCTCACAATCTGAAAAACGTGGAAAGTTTGTATCTGGGAAGTAACCATATATCCTCCATTAAGCTTCCCAAAGACTTCCCCACAGAGAATTTGAAAGTCCTGAATTTTCAGAATAATGCTATCCACTACCTTTCTAGAGAAGACATGAACTCTCTGAAGCAAGCTGCCAACCTAAGCCTTAACCTCAATGGAAACAACATTAAAGGCATTGAGCCTGGGGCTTTCCACTCAACAGTCTTCCAAAGTTTGAACTTTGGAGGGACCCTCAACCTGTCTGTTATATTCAGTGGTCTGCAAAACTCCACCATTCAGTCTCTCTGGCTGGGGACATTTGAGGACACTGATGACAACCAAGACCTAACTTCAGCCATGCTCGAGGGGCTTTGTGAGATGTCCGTTGAGAGCATCAACCTTCAGAAGCATCGTTTCTCTGACCTCTCCTCCACCACCTTCCGGTGCTTCACCAGACTCCAGGAACTGGTGCTGACCTCCACTCACTTGGGAGAATTACCTTCTACAATTGAGGGTATGAGCTCACTCAAGAAATTAGTTCTCAATGTAAATAGTTTTGACCAATTGTGTCAGATCAGTGCTGCCAATTTCCCCTCTCTTACACACCTCTCCATCAAGGGAAACATAAAGAAACTTGACCTTGGTGTTGGCTGTTTAGAAAAAACAGAGAATCTTCAGAAACTTGACTTAAGCCATAGCAGCATAGAGGCTCCCAACTGCTGCAATTTGCAATTCACAAATCTGGTCCACTTGCAAAACCTAAACCTGAGCTACAACGAGCTCCTGGGTCTCCAGACAGAGGCATTCAAAGCCTGTCCTGAGTTAGAACTCTTGGATTTGGCATTCACCAGATTACAGGTGAATGCCCTACAAAGTCCTTTCCAAAACCTTCATTCCCTGCAAGTTCTAAATCTCTCTCACTGCCTCCTTGATACCAGCAATCAGCGTCTTCTAGAAGGCCTGCCAGGTCTTCAGAATCTGAACTTACAAGGGAATCACTTTCAAGATGGGAGTCTCCTGAAAACCAACCTACTTCACACAGTGACCAGCTTGGAGATTCTGGTTTTATCCTCCTGTGATCTCTTAGCCATAGATAAACAAGCCTTCCATAGCCTTGGAAAACTGAGTCATGTAGACTTAAGCTATAACAGCCTGACCTCCAGTAGCATTGATGCTCTCAGCCACCTGAAGGGGACCTACCTCAATTTGGCTGCCAATGCTATCAGCGTCATCCCTTTCCATCTCCTCCCCATCTTGTCCCAGCAGAACACCATTAATCTAAGTCACAATCCCCTGGATTGCACGTGCTCAAATATTCACTTTTTAACATGGTACAAAGAAAACCTGCAAAAATTTGAGGACTTGGAGGAGATGGTGTGTGCATATCCCCCATCACTTCGTGGGGTTCAGCTCTCCAGTGTCACTCTGTCCTGTGAGATCACAGCAGTGGGCATTTTCTTCTTAGTTGTCCTTTTATTCTTGCTTGCCATTCTGCTCATTTTTGCAATTAAATTTTTTCTCAGGTGGAAATACCAACACATTTAGTGCTAAAGTTTTCCAGAAAAGGTAAATAAATGTGTTTAGCAAAATTGCCCTGAGAAACCTGCCATCTATTGGTGACCAGTCTTTCTAGATTGGCTCTTGGTGCTGCACTGGGATTGACTGTGCTTTTCTGAACTTCTTACCCTTGTGAGTTCTCCGTGGCAGGTAAACAGACTGGGGCCAGAGGGCCTGATGCTCATGTGAGACACAGAGACCATTTATTTCCTCTTGTGCAAGATGGGTAGAAGTTGAAAGAGGAGCCTGGCATGGAAGGGCCATCTGCCTTCTACTCGTGGACAGCCGGAAAGCACCTCCCACCCACCCTGTCTCTGAGAGGATAGCCCTAGCCCCCAACCTGGCAGTGCTGGAGCCAGCCCCTCCCACAGCTCACAGCTTACAGCTCCAGCATTGTGCTGGACTGGAGTTCCCAGTCGTGTAACCATTTAAGAAACTCAGTCCAGGATAAAGTCTCTAAGCTTTTTGTTGTTGTTGTTGTTGTTTTGGTGTCACTGGGGTTCCTGGAAACCCTTCTACCTCCGGGCTACACTCCCAGCCCTATTTGTTTACATTTTTATTTGGAAACAAGGTCTCTTAAACCAGCGCGGCTAGCTTCGAACCTGCGCGATCCTCCTGTCTCTGCCTCCCAAGCGCGGGCATTACAAGCGTGCGCCACCACACCCGGCTCTAAGCTTATTTTAAAAGAAAAAAAAAAAATGCAATGAGTTAAAAGACTAAGAAATGAATCCTGCTCTCAAATAGACTCTGCAAATCTATTAATCCTTAGGTTTCTAAGTTCCCTATAATGCCCCTAGAGTGCAAATAACTACAAAAAAAACACAAAAAGACCCCCTTTCATCCCTGAAGTTCAGGATTTCAGTTGCCTCCCCCTTCATTCCCGGGGAGGCTCCCTTTTGCATATCCAGTGTTCTGGCTCTTCTGTTGCACTTGCAACCTACCCGTGGGCTGTGGTCCAAAATGTTCTTCTCATCTGGGCATCTGGTCCTTCAGAGCCTCTTTCCCATGAGACCTGGGAGATAAGTGGTGGTTTGGTTCCCAGGCTGGCACCTGGGAGAACCTTCGAGAGAGCACACTCACAGTAAAAACTGGTGAAAGTTGCCATCTCCCCACACTGGCTGCGGGAACACGATAAGGCCGGCTTAGTGACAAGTGGTTTCGGGTGAAACTGTGGGTATCACGGAAGGTCATGGCAGTGACCGACAGGGGACAGAGTCATTGAATGCAGATAGACAAAGAAGACAGGGAAGCTGGCAGTGTCACGATGCAGGCCTTTCCAAGGCCCACAGAGCGCCACTCATGCAGGCCTAGATCTTCTGAAGTCTGATTTGCTGGAAAAGCTTGCTGGCACTCTGGCACTCGGCCGCTGTGTAATCACCCTCGTCCTCTGCATCCAGGGATTCAAGCAACTGCAGCCTGATAATACTTTTAAAAAATTTCACGTACATATTCATAAATATGTACAGATGTTTTATGTCATTATTGCCTAAATAATACAGAATAACATCAGTTTGTATAGCATCTATATTGTATTAGGTATTATAAGTAATGTAGAGATGATTTAAAGTATATGGGAAGATGTATGTAGGTTATATGCAAATATGATGCCATTTATATAAGGGACTTAAAACATCAAAGAATTGTGATATCTGTAGGTGATCTTGGAACCCATCATCCCATGGAAACCAAAGGAAGACTATATAAGTTCTTGATAAAATTCTGCAACCAATTTTAGGTTCGAGGTGGTAACTTACAAAATTCTGATTGGATATCAAAGTAAAAATCGATGAGAGGTCAAATGCCCACTCAGAATCCACTAGCCTTTAGGTCGAGAGTATAATAGTGAGACTTAATATCCAAGTGGAAATGTAGGAACCAATTTTCTTTGTATCGTCTTCATCCCTGAAAAAGCAGGACAGGAAGGGCAATAATAGGGGCAATTTCCTTCCTGCTCAGGGATTTCCTGCCTCTTATTACCTGCTCTTTTCTTTGTCTAGAAAATGTGAAGTCAGTGTTGGCCTCTGCTCCTCTGAGAGGTGCTCTTCCATGACGTGGCCTATCAAAGCCAAATTATGCCACACCTAACACACTCCCCGGCATCTTTATTGTCTTTATGTGCTTATGAGGTATGGGATTAGCTTCCTCAGGTGTTAAAATGTGTCTATCTTGTATCCTAGAACATGCTAAGGGCATAGTAAAAACTTAATATATTTTCAATAATTGTTGACATTCTGCCTGGTTTCAGATCCCTGAGTCCTTATCAGCACCAACTTCTGCACCATGTTCACGCTCTTCTACCCTTAGTTTCTCTCAACATCTTCAGTACTTCCTGGGCCTCCCACATGGTTCTCATCACAGTTACCTAAGATGATTTGTAAGAAATTAGTTCCTGTGCCTCATCCCAGACATTGCGATCCTGGGGAACTGAAGTTGGCCTTGGATTCTAGCCACATGATTGAGTCCAGGCAAAATCCTTCCTTATTCTTAATGATAAGAGTACTATTCCTACTTCTCTCTTCTCAGACTGTCAAAGGACCAGACTCTAGGACTCCAGTCTTAGACAGCCCCAGCCCATTGAGTTTCCTCTATGTTCTGCAAATGCCATTCCTTTTCTGTTTTAGGGACTTAACCTAAAACCCCATAGCCACTCTGTGTTCCATAATATCTAATGAGTAAGTTGGAAAACAAAACCATTTTATAGAAAATTTATAATGCAGATTGCTTTATACTAAAGATGGCTGAAGCCTTTGTAAGACATAACTGCCCATCTTGCTTTTCTTTAACAGACCTCTCCTCTTCTATGGGATGCAACATGCTACCCCATAACTGCACACTGATCTAAGGCTCTGTGACAGCTCCTTTTTTTTTTTAGCAACAGTAAATTCATCCCAAAAAGTCAGAAAGCGAGACTTTTGATGGCTGCTGTCAGCTTTATTGCTTTATCTGGTTACTAAGCTAGAGTCTGAGGATGTGGTGTGTTTATTAGTTTTATGTATTGCATGTTGTTGCTGCTCTGACAAGCTACTCCTATAAAAATGTGTTATTGTTGCATGATATAGCTCAGTGAGCTGACCCTGCATTTCAAAGTGTACTAAAGCAAATAGCATTGAAGTTCATAAAAGCTGACTGGCCTCCATCACAGAGAATTCTCTGCAAGAACTGCAACTCCTATAATCGGCTAAAGAATTATACCTTTTCCTATGCCAAGAGCCACTGAACACAACACACGTCAAACATAGACATTATCCAAAAAATTCCAAGAAAGGAAACTGTTATATCATTCTTACTTGTCCAAGTCTCTCACAAGCTTCTTTACAAAAGAAATTACAAATTTCTAAGTTTACAAAAGTATGAAATAATTGGCTTTTAAATGTTTCCTTAGCCGGGCATGGTGGTGCATGCTTATAATCCCAACATTTGGGAGGCTGAGACAGGAGGATCTGTACTCTCGGCTAGCCCCAGGTACTTAGTGAGACCCTTTGCAACTAGGTGAGACCCTGTTTCAAAATAAAGAACAAAAGCCAGGAGTGGTGGCTCACACTTGTAATCCCAGCATTCAAGAGGCTGAGACTAGAGAATCACGGTTTGCGACAGCCTCAGCTACTAAGTGAAGCCCTCTGTAACTTAGTGAGACCCTGTTTCAAAATAAAGAATTAAAAATAGGACAGAGGGTGTGTCTCAGAGGTTGAATGCCTCTGGATTCCATCCCCATACCCGCAAAAAAATTAAATAGCTAAAAATAAAAAATAAAGAATAAAAAAATGGGGTTGCAGATGGAGCTCAAAGGTAGAATGCTCCTGAGTTCCATCCCCAGTATTAAAAAAAAAAGTTTCCTTATATTACTATAAGATACAAAAGAAGTAATAGTGTTTTTTAAATCTGTTTTGAATGCTAAATATAATGAGAAATTTAACTTGATGTATAGCCAGAGGGGATATGGTTAGGTCAAAGCAGAAAGACTGGAAGTCAATTGCTTATGTGAAGACTTTGAATATCTACCAAGTGCAGTGGCACACATCTGTAATCCCAGCTATTTGGGAGGCTGAAGCAGGAGGATCATGAGCTCAAGGCTAGCCTGGGTAATTAGTGAAACTCTGTTTCAAAATAAAATAAAAAGGGCTGGAAATCTGTAGATGTGTGGAAATGTAGTTCAGTGACAGCATTTGCCTAGCATATGCAATGCCCTGGATTGAATCCTCAGTACTGCCAGAACAAAAAACAAACAAACAAATAAAAATAAAAATCACAGAGAAAGACAAAGTCTTATTTACATATTGAAAGTTACCTATGTAGGAATGGATGAGCCAAGCTCAGAACTTCAAAATAATCTGGGGAGTTCATTATAAAGCAGATGCTAGTATTTCACTTTTAGATATTGGGGCTCTGTTAGACTAGGGTTGGCCCTGGACTCTTGGCCAAATGATTTCATATAAAGCCATCCCCTAATCTTAATTTTATCAACTAATAACAGAAGTGTGCTAGGCTCCAAGTGTCAAATGATCTGGAGATCTTATATATAGCCTATAGAAGGAAACTTCTAATAAAGATGGGACATACGTGTTGTGAAGTCCCCAGATGCAGGATGAAACATCCTGGGCAGGTAGCATAGTCTCTTCTGCCATCACTGCCAGGCTCTGAGACTCAAATGCTGAAACCACCCTACATAGGGCCTCCCTATGCCCTGCCCAGTCACACTCCCTGCTAGCAATTTATATATAAGCTTAAGTCACTTATGGACTATTATGAGACTTAAAAAGGAAAGAATTAGCCGGGCGTGGTGGTGCAAGTTTGTAATCCCTGCGCCTGGGAGGCAGAGACAGGAGGATCGCATGCTGGCTTAAGAGACCCTGTTTCCAAATAAAATATAAAATAGGTCTGGGAGTGTAGCCCGGAGGTAGAAGGGTTCCATCCCCAGTACCACAAAAAAAAAAAAGGAAAATATCTACAGATTATATTTAAAAATTGTTATTGCCATATTGCCAGGTGTGGCAGCACATACTTATAATCCCAAGTACTAAAGAGGCTGAGACAGGAGGAATCACAGATTCGAAGCCAGACTCAGCAATTTAGCAAGACTATCAGCAACCTAGAGGATCCTGTTTCAAAACAAAAAATAAATAAATAAAACAAAACAAAATAAATAAATAAAAAGGGCTTAGGGTATAGTTTGGAGATAAAATGCCCCTGGGGTCAGTCCTTAGTAACACATACACACACACACACACACACACACACACACACACACACACACCTGTTAAGCTGTTATTGCCCATAAAAAAATTAGTCTTGAAGTTCAATGAAGACCTTCCTCCTA
The DNA here is from genome assembly GCF_963383645.1 of Muscardinus avellanarius. Classification (NCBI taxonomy): domain Eukaryota; kingdom Metazoa; phylum Chordata; class Mammalia; order Rodentia; family Gliridae; genus Muscardinus; species Muscardinus avellanarius. Next base: position 56,285,657 of record NC_137786.1, on the reverse strand, counting down.
GTCTCATCTTAAGTTAATGTTGTCTGAGGTCTTGACTGTTCAAGGTTTGATGCTGTCTGTGGCGTTCCTGGGGAGGGGCACCTTGACTCACAGCAAGTAGAGTCCTTGAGGAAATACTTGAGAGGAAAAAATTACAGCATACACCAATCAGATTTATTTAGGAAAGTAGAAAAATAACAAAGGGAGAATGGGGGTATCTTGAGAGTAAGCTTCTGGGGCAAAACAAGGAATGCACAATCAAAGGAGGATGCAGGCCATCTCCAGAGGAGGGACAGCAAGACTCGGCCAGGGGTGTTAATATTTATAAAGGGATGGCAGCTAGGAGCCTTCTAGTGGAGTCAGGGGGATTTACACAATTTTGCCCCATTTTCTCTAGCACATGCCCATTGCTCACATGTTTCTTTTGTAGGTGAGGAGATGGGTCAAGGGCATGAGTCAAGTCAAGGGCTCGGACATGCTAAGGACAAGGGCTGGGTTGCTCACGCAGGTTTTGAGCCATCCTCAGCAACTTAGTGAGCCCATCTGCAACTTACTGAGATTCTGTTTCCAAATAAAATAATAAAATAGGTGTGGGGTATAGCTGGGAGGTAGAATGCCCCTGGGTTCCATCCCCAGTACCACCACCAAAAAAAAAAAAAGGCTTATTTTACATTTCAAAGATTCATGAGTATTTCCTGCCTTTCAATTCCTGCAAAGATAAGCAGAGAATAAGTAGCAACCAGACCATCTCCTTCTCCTCCTTTAGTGTTGATTCAATGGCTTAATAAATAGCTTAAATCTCCCTTTTTATCTCTTTCTTAAATATTTAAGAGTAAATAAGTGATTAGATAAATTAGGGAAAGCTCTGAATAAAGAGGGAAAAAGTCCATGCTCTTCAATGGAAGGGCTTCATATTATAAATATGTTGATTCAATTAGCAATAAAATATATGTTATAATGAAATAAACATTTATATCTACTGAGCTGGCAATAAAGAGAATGCTAGATGACAGTATAGATAGGATATAGACTTACAAGAACTGCATGCACCTCTTATGGGGATATAGATAGGTATAGCCTTACTAGGACCACCTGGAAATAATTAGCCAAATTAAATGTGTGGCCTCAAATTTATGCTATGGGGCTGTATCCTAAGAAAATTTCACAGATTTGTTGCATCATTATTTATGAATGGAGAGTCTGTAGCAATTTGAATGTTCATCACCAAGAAAGTGGGCAGGTAAAATGGGGAAGATCCACAACACAGAACATTATAATAGTTAGAAGCAATGGGTTAGATGCAGCCATAGTTGAATCTTAGTCATTGGTAAAAGAAAAACTTTATAGATAAATTAAATTTAGCAGCTTATTTGGGCAAAGAAGTATTCAAGTAGTGGACACACCCTGAACATAGCTTAAGAGAGCTCTACCCAGCAATGTGGGCAGGCAATATCCATAGACAGAAAAAGAGAATGACATATAGAAGCAGTCAAATTAGTTACAGCTCAGTGTTTGTTTTACTTGGCTATGGTATAATGAGGCATTCTTTGGACATAGTCTGAATAGTTGGTAGCCTGTGATTGACTTCAGTTCAGCTGCAGTGATGGGCTAAAATCAGCTACCTGTTACATATATATGTACTCTTGGTAAGGTTGCAGTTCATTTATGTACAGAGGCAGCTTTAGACAAATGTAACTTAGCAGTATATAAGAGAATGTCAGGATAATTTAAGTAAACCTTAGCTTAAACCAAGGTCGCTGTGCCAAGAACTAAAACCTAAGGTGACCCCCACCATAGCACCTGAGGTTTTCTAGTCCATGCACACACAAGAAAAATAAGATGGCACAAACATATAATGAAATGCCATATAGCCACTGTGAATAATATTAGAAGATGTACTTATAGACATTGAAATATGTTTAATAGCTAAGGAAAAGATCAGGTTCTTAAACAACATATCCACTATTATTTCATTTTTCAGCAAAATAAATAATACCCATAAAGAATGAAAGAGCTGCTGGTGGTGTGAAAGGGTGATAATCTCTCCCAGATATTCTCAGTCCTTGCTTCCTGAGAGAAAGATTTAAAATGGAAAGCACAAATAAGGGAATATAAGAAACTTATTTAGGAAAGTGAGGGTCATGAAAAAGGGGTACATTCCAGAGAAAAAGTCTAGAACCCTACATTTCCAGAAGAGGAAGAGAATATGGTGAGTTGTCCATATGGTGGGATTTATTTACTCTGAAATCTTTCCTGGTCATTTGTATGCATTTTGGGGAGGAAATTATTTCTTTTTGTGCCACATTAGGCACCTGTGCTGTTCCCACAGTATTGGAAACTTTCCAGAGGTGCCTAAGTGAAACCCAAGGCAGGGCAATGTCTAAAATGGCAATTGCAGCTGGGCGGTGAATGTCCTTATCTCTTCTCATGAGAGCTGGCTGGATCCTCTGTCTCATGCTTTTCCCTGCCGTGTTTATCTCTAATCTAACTACATAACAGAAAGATTTCAGGGAGAAAGAAACCGGAGATGGCTCAACAGCAGAATAAGCTTTACTGGGATAAAACCTATAGAGGGAGGTCTCCAGGAAGGGTTGGAGCCCATGACTGCTTATAAACTAGAAGCTTATATGGATGGTCTAAGAGGACCCTCTATGAGGTGGGGTGAAGAGTGGGAGTCATTGCTAGGTGGGCTGTTAAGGGGAGTTAGTTGAGTTATTACAGGTGGTTTAGGCAGGACATGGAAATTTCCATAAGCAGACATGATAAGCAAGAGGACTGTCAGGCACAGTTTAGACAAAACAATGGGGATGTTTTGGTAAGCAGCAAGAAGTATTTGAGTAAGATTTGGGAATTTTATTGTTAGCAAAGAGGCCTGCAAAGCGATACATCTTTATAAGATGGGGTCTTTTTGTTTGAGACTCCAACACTAACAGTCGGCCATCAAGAACTAGAGGCCCCGGAATCATTTGGGGAACAAGGGTAATGGTCTGTCTTCTCTAGCTTCCTCAAGCTGGACAGGGATGTAGACATGCCAGGACCGCTCATTCTTATTGTCAGGGCAAGGCCTGTTGGAACCAGGCAGGTCCTGGATGGCAACTCAGTCCATATGTCCTCATAGAAGTTGGCATCAATTGCAGAGGGGTTGGCCATTTGGCCTGAGTCTAATTTGAAATTTGATAGCTCAGAACTAAGGAAACAAATTTCATTAGCAAATTTAGGAGACCAGGACCAAGGGAAAGAGAAGGAGTAATGAGACAAAACAAGCCCATGAAGGGTAAAATCAGGGAAACCAAGACCAAGTTTCCTTTGAGAAAATTATTCCTGGGTTGTCTTTTCCCTAAATTGTGGTGTCTGATTAGGTAGTTTAGACAGAAACCAGATGATCTTTGTTTGGAGAAATAACCCAGTTCTTGAGGAAGGTAGTCAGAACCAGGAACTTATGGGAGGTTTATCTGTTTCCTTTCTAAACAGAACCTAATTGATCTAGGGGCTTATACTTCCATGCAGGTTTGGCTTGATCTTGGAATTCAAGATTTTTCTTTTGTGGACAGGGATTAATTCATGTACGATGGATCCAGCTAGTGATCCTGGGAAATATTTTTGCTTTGGGGGTAGAGAGGAGTAAAGGAGGAATAATTAAATTCTTTGGGATATATCCTTTCAAGTCTTAATGAGGACTTGGCACCCATACAGAGATGTTACTTGGTCCTTGCTTTTGATAGATTGGGTCCCTTCCCCTTCCCATCATGAGACCCTGCAGCTGGGACAGGAGGCAGAACCCCAGAAGCCAGAAGTGGAGATGGGGCAGACTCCAGATGTCACAAGAGGATCGGCATTCTCATGCATCCCTAGCCCCCACCCCCAAGACCCTGGTTACCTAAATAAATATCTTCACTTCCTCTCTGCGGCATGACTCTGCTGAACAATAATCCCCCCCTTAATATCAGTCTGCGGACCTCGACCAGGAGTGACAGACACTTTAATAAAAAATGGCCTAATATCATACTCCTTTGCCATATTTTGCCTCCTTTGTGACCCTTGACTCAATTTCAATGTTACGTCTGGTGCCGAACTTGGGAGGGTTTATTATTTATTTATGTATTTATTTATTTATTATTTATTTTTATTTTATCCCTCCCTGAGCCCCTATGACTCTCAGTGGTTCCACTGGGCTCACTGAGCCCCTGAGGAGAGCCCTTCTCTTTACTCCCAGGAACCTGGACTCTCTGACCCTTAATTAGACTAACTGCTCTCAGACAGGGTGAGTTCCTTTCCCTTCCTCTGGTCAGTGGGTCATCACCTCTGGCTTCTCGCTTCCGGCTTCTCTGTTCAAACATGCGACCACATCATAGTTGCCTAAGGACAACCAGGTTGTCCTCCTCTGGCCTTGAGAAGGGAGTGGAGACATCCCTCCCATCCTCTTGGTTCCTCCAGCCTTGAGAAGGGAGTGAAGACATCCCTCCCGTCCTCTTGGCCTCATTCCTGGACGTTGATCAGGTTAACAAGGACACCTGTCTCTGTTCTTCATTCTCACCCAGGAACCAGACATGGGAAGCTGAAATTCCAAATAGATCCCCAGTCCCTGCTGGGTTTTCTCCTTGTTAATCTCCAGAACCCTGGGGGTATCGGAAGATTTATGCCCTTAGTACCTCTGTGTCTATTGTAACATGGCATGGCCTCAGTACAAATTGAATAATGGGTCTCAGTGGCCTGACTGATCTCAGCAACTTTTGTAAGCGGTCTGGAAGTCCTTGATGTCCAGGCCTTTTTTTTCCTGCATCCCCTTCCCTCCCTTTGTTCCCTCTGTTCCACCAAATAGTCCTGCTGGCTAGGGACAATCTGAACCCTCTCCCCCTTCAGCCTCCATTTTCTAATTTGGCTAGGTCACAGTCACCATCTTGTGACTTTGCTGAGTTATAGGTGCCATCTTCTCATTCTACCTCTGATCCCCAGGAGCTCTCCTTACAACCACCCTACCCTAAGATGGTTTCTCACCCTAACTTGCTCCTTCCCCACCCACCACCCTCCCTTAAGGGGCCAACCCTTACCTCCCCCTCGCCTTCCCCTGTAAGTCACCATACCTGCTCCAAAGACCCCCCTTCTTTCTTGACCCCACTCCATGAGGGGGCCACTGCAAGGGGCCAGTGCAAGGGGCCACTGCAAGGGGCCAGTGCAAGGGGCCATGTCCATGTCCTTTTTTTCCCTCCCAGACCTTGCTCAAATTGAAAGAAAACTAGGTTCTTTTCCCGCCAATCCATTTGGTTTTATTAAGGAATTCCAATATATTATTCAAATGTAAGATCTCACATGGTAGGATCTTCATGTTATTTTAACCTCTGCCTTAACTTCTGATGAACAGGATCATATCTTAAAGGCTTCCCAATAAGGAGCTGACCAGGCCCATTTGACTAGCCCTGCCCTCCCTACTGGAGCAGCTGTGGTACCTTCTGAAGATTCCCACTGGGATTACCAGCCAGCCCCAAACAATGGGGATGAGGGATTAAAAGGAGAGACCATATGATCCTATGGCTTCTTGACAGCATGTGGGCTGCTTCCCATAAGGCAGTTAATACAATAAACTTAAGGAAATCACCCAAGGTCCAGATGAAACCCCAGCCATTTTTCTTAATCAGTTTCAGGTGGCTTTCACCTTCTATACTCGCTTAGATCCAGCTACTGAGGTGGGATCTGTGGTGTTGGCAACCCATTTAATTGGACAATTATCCTGTAACATTCAGAAAGAATTTAAAACGGCGAAGGATGGCCCTCAGACCCCTATTTGAGATTTGGTGAACATGGCATTTAAAGTTTTTAATTCCCAAGAGGAACAGGCTGAAGTGGAACATACACTCCAGCTCCACCAAAAGGCAGATTTGCAAGCCAGCGCCTTGGTAGCAGCCCTGCAGCAAGCAGTGGAGGCTCAGCCCTCTGTTCAACAAGTGCCACCTAGGGGTGGAGGACAGCAACATCAACTACCTCCAGGTGCCTACTTCAGGTGTGGCAAGGTAGGACACTGGGTTAAGCACTGCCCTCAACCATGCCCACCAGCCACACCATGCCTGGTGGGCAGCCAGGAGAGCCACTGGAAGAGTGATTGTTCTTGGAAAAGTGGTGATCCCCTGTGGGGGGGACCACCCTTCCAGACTAGGCTCAGCTGCTTGCCCTACTCATCCTGCCCAAAGACTGCAAGCTTCCGGACTTGTCAATCCCGATCACCCTTACTGAGCCCAGGGTAACTCTCAAGGTAGTAGGTAAGCCAATCTCCTTTTTGGTTGATTTATGAGCTACCTATTCAGTCCTTCCATCCTTTTTCAGGTCCAAGTTTTTCTTTTCCAACCTTGTTACATGGGATCAACAGTAAGTCTTCCTGCCCATTGCTTATAATATAGAACAAAATTGCCGTGCCTGAGGCTCGGGCCAAAGCAGTCATTAACCTAATACATAATTTCCTACATGTTGGGCCTAAGGCACTTAGACATTTTCTAAACCCCTTGTTTTATTCTCCCTTCCTGCAACAACTGATTAGTAAAGTCAGTGCCTCCTGGTCTACTTGCACTACTGTTTATAGCCCCTTGTCTGATAAAGTTCATTCTAACGTGCATTACCAAGCTGTCCAGGGTAACATTAAATCAACTCCTGCTGTAGCCATACTCTCACCTGCCCACTTCCAAATGACCCAACCTCTCCTGGCCAAGGGGCCCCTATAACGATGTCCCCTCTGACAGCAGGAAGTAGTTATTGACTTGGTTGCTGACCAATATCACCAAAAAGCCAGGATGATAGGTTGGGTCCCTTACCCCTCCATCCCTTACCCCTCCCATCACGAGACCCTGCAGCTGGGACAGGAGGCAGAACCCCGGAAGCCAGAAGCGGAGATGAGGCCAACTCCAGATGTCGCAAGACTCCAGATGTCATGGGGCAGACTCTAGATGTCACGAGAGGACAGACATTCTCATGCGTCACTAGCCCCCACCCCCAAGACCCCGGCTACCTAAATACCCTCACTTCCTCTCTGCAGCGTGACTCTGCTGACCAATAATCCCCCCCAATATCAGTCTGCCGACCTCGATCAAGAGCAACAGACAATTTAATAAAAGGGGCCTGATATCATACCTCTTTGCCATATTTTGCCTCCTTTGTGACCCCAACTCAATTTCAACATTACAGCTTTATCTTCTACCTTTTGTCCATAAGCATATATTAACTGTAGGAATCAAAACAGGGAAATTATGTATTAGATAGTCGGTTAGGCCAGATCTTTCTGGGGTTTTTTGTTTGGGTTTTTTGTTTTTTTTTGGGGGGGGGAGTTGTTGTTTTTTGTTTTTTGGTACTGGGGATTGAACTCAGGGGCATTCTATTTCTGAGCTACATTCTTAGCTCTATTTTTATTTTTATTTTGAAACAGGTCTCCCTAGGTTGATGAGACTTTCACTAGTTGTTGAAGCTGTCTCAAACCTGCAATTCTCTCTCAGCCTCCCAAGTACTGGGATTATAAGTGTGTGTCCCTATACCTGGGAGCCATGTATTTCTATATCAGGCATCAGGTCAGTTTACAAGGATGGTTTGTCATTATATATATATATATATATATATATATATATATATATATATACACACACACACACACACACACACACACACACACACACACACATAAATATAGTGTGGTACTGGGGATGGAACCCAGGGGCCTCTACCTCCGAGCTACACCTCCAGACATATTTTATATTTTATTTGAAAACAGGGTTTCATTAAGTTGCTGAGAGCCTCACTAAGCTGCTGAGGCTGGCTTCAAACTTGTGATCTTCCTGTCTCAGCCTCCTAAGTGCTGAGATTACATGCAAGTGCCACCACACCCGGCATCATATAATATTTTAAAAGCGCTAAATTGGAGGTAAGCCTTTGGAGCAACTCAGAGCCTGAGAAAAGATATGGGGGAATGTTCCAGACAGGGTAGAAAAGTTTCTTAACAAAGCTTGCCTAAGGTATATTTTAAAGTCTGGTTGGCTCTTTTAACCTCACTAAAAGTCTGAAGTCTCCAAGAATGGAGGAAGTATTTAATTACCACCCACTGGGATGCCTTAATATATAAACCTAGGTCCCTTATTACTCCGGAGAAACATATGCAATCCAAATCAGCAAATAATTTCCTGAGAAGGGCCTTTGATAACTCCCATGTACATCCTATCTGGGTGGAAAAGGCTTTTATCTGATCTGTGAACATATCAATACAGATCACAATGAATTTATAGCTTCTGAGAGAGGCTCATTGTAAAGTCAATTGTTTGGTCTTCCTCCTGATAAGTGCTCTTATCTTTTATGGGCTGAACCAGAAAGGAAGGCCTGGTACTCTAGGAGTTGTTTGGGGCCACAAAGATGGCATGCCTGTTAACTCTATAATATTATAGAGTCCCTTACCTCTGGACAATCTTATTTGTGGCTGGGGAGAGAATAACCAATGAGATCCCAGCCATTAGGTATACCCCATCTTAACAGAGAGCTAGCACATTTTGACACAAATACAAATTGCGAGGAGAATAAGAAGTTCTCCCACAAATAGTACAAAGGAAATATAGGTTGTCATTTTGTTGGTCTTCCATTCACTCCCATCACCTGGCAGGACACAGAGGGGAAAAGACTACAGAATAGAAGTTAGCACAGAGTAGGAAATTTGGGGTCCTACTTTCCAGGTCCAAGGTTGACCTGGGTTTAATCCATTTGCTGGCAATCTTTGATTTGGCAGCCAACTAGAAAGCATGGCTCTTAGTCTAAGGTCCAACATACGGGGTCTGAACCATGACCCTGTAGGTCCTCAGGGTGGTCTCTTGTCCAGCAATCTGGCCTTTGCATAGAGAACAGGGTTCTTGGGGCCCTTTGACTTCTCCAGACATTTGCTTTCCCAGTGTCCAGGCTTCTCACAATGGCTGGCAGCTTCTTTGAAGCAGGATGTTCTGGGGGCAGGGGTCAACCTGGAGTTGACTGTCAGACCTTTAAAGCAGCTAGTTGTTGCCGGTCGTGGTGGCGCACGCTTGTAATCCCGCGCTTGGGAGGCGGAGACAGGAGGATCTCGCAGGTTCGAAGCCAGCTGCTTGCTTTGGCTTAAGAGACCCTGTTTCCAAATAAAAATATAAAAAAATAGGTCTGGGAGTGTAGCCCGGAGGAAGAAGGGCTTCCAGGAACTCCAGTACCACCACCACCAACAACAAAAAAAAGCAGCAGCTAGTTGTTGGGCCTGCCTTTCTCCTTCTTTATCATTCCTCTCTATATACTAGTCTTTGTTGTAGACTAAGGAGGCTGTTTTAGTGTCTGGAGCAAATTGGGTGAGGGATTTATTATTTAGCGGTACCCTTTAGAGGAATTAGATCTCGGGGCAGTGTATTTAATAAAAGGCTTTTGAGCCTCTCTGAAGGCTGTGGACTTTTTATTGAGGCCTTAATCTATGGTAGCCAGTTTGTTATAATTTACAGGCTTACCTCAAAACATACCAGGTGATTTCTTGCCTAAATTCCCTCAAGAGTCTTATAATCCAAATGAGGATCAATGGAGGAACTGCAGTAATCAAACTTTAAAACTCTAGTATATTGCTTGGAGTCATCTGAGAAGTTTTTCTAGATCCTATTTGACCTAAGATCCTACATAGGAAAGAAAGCTTCTACTATAACAGGTTGTCTCCTTATGCTCACTACCTCCTATAGAGGATATATCTGAAAAACAGAGGGAAGGCCAGCACAGAGTGAGAGAGGGCACTAGTTAGATTTCAGCTGTGGGTTCCCTGGTAGAGGGGCGGAAGGCTTTGGGTCAGGAATCTGGCTGCCAGTGGATGGATTCCTGAGGTAGTTCCATCAGGGGTTCTGTTTTATACCCTGCACTGAAGCCTCCCCCCCCAAAAAAAAAAGATGGGAGGTTTAGCACTGCTACACTGAATCTAATTTACAAGATTTGTGAAGGTCAAGGCTGTCTTTTATGGTAATAAAGTCCTGGATGTATGGGACCAATGTTCATTTTTACCTGATCATGCTAGAAAAGACCCAGCGGGTGTTAAAATCAAAGCTCTCTCTTAAGAGCCATGTTTCCTGATAATTTAATTGGTATTGGGCCAATTGGCATCACAAAAGAACATGAACCTCTTTCCCTTCAAGTTTCTGGGGTCAAACTATTCTCAATTGCCTAGAATATATTTCCCAGGAGAATCCAGAGACACTGCCATCTGATTTCCTCTCTGACTGAGAAGATAATAATGGCTTGAGAGAGAAGGGGCACCCTCTCGTACTCTCTAAACTGGAGCTCAAGAGCTGAAGATCCAGCCAGCCTTGCCAGGTCCCAAGGTCTATCCTGTGCTCCTGAAAGGAGGAATAAATTTGTTAAACTTTTAATTTTCCAAAGAAGCATTTATCTTATTGAATTTGCCTAATTTGCTTTAAAATTATTTATAGATTACCTCTGAAAACCAAGATGTCAGAAAAGCAATGTTAACATCTTAAGCCATTTTTTCTATCAAAGAAAAGCCTCAAAAGAAATGGACACTGTAGTTTAAAATATCTTGCAGAGACAAACAATCTTGATTAGTTGGCCAGATAAGAAAAGAAAATGCACAAGTTGATAATTTTAAGGACATCTTGACTTTTATCCTATGAACAAATTCAGGGCCACTTATTTGTCAAGATTTAAGAGTCAAAAACTGAAAGGCATTTGGGTTTATGATTTCTTAATTTATGAGCACTCACTTATCCATAATCCATTTTGGTACCACGTGAACACTACATAGACACGAAGTACATATATAACCAACAAGCAATGCAGATGTACACGAGTATACATAAACCAGAACACATCCTGTTGCAGTTAGTTTTGTGTGTCACAGATTTGAGGAAAAAACCTGTGTAGTTGGGTGTGTTCGGGGCAGAGTCTGTCCATCATGGATGACACTGAATCAATTTATTCTGGTGGCCACCTTGTCTCCCATGGCAGGCAGATCTGTATCAATCACCCCAAAAAGGATGGTCTCTCTTCTTGAATCCAAAGTGAGAGCTAATCCTGAAGAGCCACACCTGCAGGTCAGCAGAGAGTGATCCAAAATGGCCGGTCCAACAAAGCCAAGCATGTTTGAGGGTATGGAGTACCAAGGTGGCACTTGGAGGGTTTCTGGTGGTAGGAGGGGCCACACTGGTGAAGCGGACAGCTGCCAGCATGTAAGCCCTGAGAACCACCCCCAGTGTGCATCACATCATGCCAAGGAGAGATAAGATCCTCTTATATCCCAGCTGAAGATGCTGCCCCGGTTATCTGAGGGGCAGGAATGTGCCCGAGATGGGAGATACCCAGCAGATGGACTAGCCTGGAGGACACAGAAAACTCCATATAGAGCTTCCAGTCCCACCACACTCAAGTGCTCCTGGTTCCTCCTTCTTGGGCAACAGCAGATGCATCTTCTGTGGCCCCACACACGCACCTGGTCAGAGGTCTGCCTGCCTTGTTTACTCCCAGAGCCAGAGCCCCAGTTCCTAAACAGGTTCCAGTGCCTTAAGTGGATATGCTTCGGGTTCTGCCTGCACTCCTGCCCCCCTCAATGAGTTAGGGTTATTTTTTACCTCTTATTCTAGCACAGTGCATGGTCTGAGTGAAAGACCCAAGTCATGTGGGCCAGAATATTGAAGGGTGATATTCTCTTCTAGTATAAATTAATATTATAGAGTAGTTATCTATAATCCTTGCTTCCAGAGTAAAATATTTCAAGCCAAAAGCAAAAATGGGAACTATAAAAGGTTTATTTAAGCCGGGTGTGGTGGTATACTCTTGTAGTCCCAGCATTTGGGAGGGTGAGACAGGAGGATTGCGGTTCTCGGACAGCCTCAGCTACTTAGTGAGGCCCTTTACAGCTCAGTGAGAACCTGTTTCAAAATAAAGAAAAAATATTGGGCTGGGGAGATGTAGTTAGGAGGTAGAATGCCCCTGGGTTCCATCCCCAGTACCACAAAATAAATAAATAAAATAAAAGGTTTATATAGGGAAGTGGGAGTATAGCTTAAGAGATAATGGTTGACAAAGGGGTATGTTCCAGAGAAAGGTGAAACCCCAGGCAGGGCAGTGTCTAAATTGGCAATCCTAGCTGGGCAGTGACTCTCTCTACCTCTTCTTATGAGGGCTGGCTGCATCTCTGTCTCATTTCTTTCTCTGCCTTGCTCATCTCTAATCTACCTAAACGTGGACTTGCAGTGATTCAAGAACTTTTCTTCTTGCTTATCTGTATTTTGAATTTTCCTTCAACGCATTTTCCATAAGTGGGCAATAGGGGTAAAATATATGAATTATTTTTAAAGGAAGACTTTTGTTTTTGCAAAGGTAAAGAATAAAGAGGTCATACTTTGTAAAGAACTACAGGTACTAGAAAAGGAGACAGTGCTTTCCTAAGCATTTGTGTTTTCAAATGCAGATGACCAAGCTCAACCTTTCTGGGTTACTCTTTCCTTTTCCTTCAGATGACAAAGGGAGTCACAGCTGTACTAAGAATCCCTGCTAGAATAGGGCAAGACATGCTTTAGAGGTGGTGATCACAGGAACTGCTTCTAGGCCCCAACATTGTTTCCAGTTCCAACAGAAGTAGATGTTTCCAACATGAAAAAATTCATATGGCACAATACCATTCAAACAGCATATGTATTCCAACAGAATTGCCCTTTTGAGCAAAGGTTTTTTTATTTCCACAGGTTAGTGCTTGAGAATATGCTGATGCCAACCTGGCATATGAAGACTTAGTAGCTACAACATGATGCTTGCCGCAAACCTTGCAAACATCTTCATTCTTCACCTTCGGCTACTGACAGCCTTCTCTGGGCAGTATGTAATGAAATAAATGAATATAAGAGGCTTTGAGCTTTACCATAATACTAGACTTTTTGTAAAGCCATGCAGGGCAGTCACTTATACATATATGCCCACCAGGCCTTTCTTCTTTGGACACCTGAACATACTAAACTGGCATGTTATAGAATGTACAGAGAACTTCAGTCTTGGAGCAGATTTTCTATTACAAGTGCTTTCCTACATACAAATACTGGGATTATTAAATAAAATTTTATAGGAAGTTATGGATTTGAGTGGAGAACTTGTACTGTGTCCACAGACCAAAGCAATATAGAGTTTAATTACAGTAATTGAGCTTTGGCTGGTTGCAGAAGGCAGCGTAGCCAGATCCCAGATTAAACACTGAACAATTAACTAGTTAAGCTGTAACCAGCTGACTGGTTGATTCACTAGGCTGTAAGCAATCAGGTTTGCAGGCCTTCCTTCTGTGTTCACACTGACCACACTATCTGATCACATGGATGACAGGTATTCTCAGATCTTGTTCTGGTTCCGGGAGTGCCCAGAATCTGTTTTGCTCAAGTAAATTTATTAAATTTAGTTGATGTAAGCAGTTTTCCTTCTAGGCCCCCAGGGGCATCAAGTAATCAGGCATAGGGACCACCACAAACAGTGAGGACACGGTCTTCTTGCCACCTCTGGGGATCACAGGTGAGTTCTCTCTTGGATTCTGAAGCTCTGTGGATTTGTGTTTGGAGCTGAATTTGAACAAACTTTTGATCTCAACTGGGTTTTGAAGTTGTGGTCAGGAATAGAACTAGGTCCCATAAGGAAGTTCAGGCGTCTGACTGGATCAGCCAAAAACTGAAATGAGTTCAGTAGAACAGGACCAGGTCCTGTGGAGAAGCTTGGGAAGCTGACTGGGTAAGAAAATGAAATGCAACCAGTAGGTAGGTAAGATCACTTGAAGATGGAATCCCAGGTTCATGTGGACCCGGGGAGTGTACAGCTCCACTTTCTGGGCCCCTCTCCAGGGTCAGTTTATGCTATGTGTGCCTAGCCATGGTGTGGGTCACGTGTGTGCTATGAGAAGGCGCAAGACTGCCTGGGGTTTGTGGTAGCTGTGGTAGCTGTTTGTGGAGATAGGTATTGAGGTAAAGTGAATCACTGTATAGAAAAATGACATTAATCTACCCTTGTGGGACACTTGACAGCCGAGCACTTAAAGGGGAAAGCAGGTTGGTTAACTTGAGATAACACATCTCGACTCCACAGTGAACACAAATTACCTAGGAAGCTTTAGTTTTAATTAAGAAGGCCTAGGGGAGGCTGAACTGTGGAGACTCCAATGAGCTTTTTATTTATTTATTTTGCAGTACTGGGGATGGAACCCAGGGGCATTCTACCTCTGAGATATACACCCAGCCCTATTTTTACTTTTTTTTTATTTTGAAACAAGGTCTTACTAACTTGTGGAGGGCCTCACTAAGTAGCTGAGGCTGTCGGTGAACCTGTGATCTTCCCTGCCTCGGCCTTCCAAGTACTGGGATTACAAGCGTGCGCCACCACGTTTGGCTTTGCCCACGTTTAAATTTGATTACTTCTTTCTTAAAAGGCTTCTGACTTACTCACCTATTCTGGATATTAGCCCTCTGTCAGATGAGCAGCTGGCAGAGGTTTTCTGTGTTTGCTGTCTCTTTACTCGCTTATTTCCTTGGCTATGCAGAAGCTTTGTAGTTTGATGTAGTCCTATTTGTTAATTTTTTGCTTTTATACCCCTGTGCTTTTGGAGTCCTACCCAGAAAATCACTGCTGACCAGTTTCTGGAAATGTTTTCCTTATATTCTTCTAGTAGTTCCAGATTTAAGATTTTTACATTGAGGTCTGTGACTCATTCTGAATTATTTTTTTTTTAATCTTTTGTACAGGGTGATAAAGACCAAGTTTCAGTCTTCTGCATGAGGATACCCAGTTCTCCCAGCACCATTTGTTGAAGACATTGTGCTCTTTCTCCAAAGAAATGTTTCATCAACTTGTTGAGATGCAGTTGCCTGCATATGCATATATTTATTTCTGGTTTTCATATTCTGTCCCATTGGTGTATGTGTCTGTTTTTGTTACTGCGGCTCTGCAGCATGTCTTAAAATCAGGTACTGTGATGCACCCAGCTTTGCTCTTTTGGCTCAAGATAGTGTTGGCTATTTGGGATATTTTGTGCATCTATATGAATTTTAGGATTGTGTTTTTTAAGTTCTGTGAAGAATACCACTGATGTTTGATAAGGATTGCAATGAATCTATAGTATTCTTTGGGTAGGATAGACATTTTAACAATATTCATCCAATCTAAGGCCATGGTACATCTTTTCCATCTTTAG